>NC_045961.1:47493039-47793039 GCF_010909765.2 Amblyraja radiata
ATGATTAAAATGTATTAAAATTTCAACACTAAAGCCTGTTGAAATTGCTTATAAACAAGCCCTAAAAACTCTTGACAAAAAGCTCAGAATGTACCATCACTGTAGCATCCTGAAGAAATTTGATCTGCTGAGCTGGGAAAACGTAATAAAATATTCGGACTCGATTTTGGTTTACAAAATCTTCCGTGGACTAGCCCCACCTCCGTTAAAGGACTTCATAAAGAAAAACACAAATAGGTCGACAAGAGCAGCCTCCAGGGGTGATTGTATAGTCCCGTTTAGGAAAAGTGTCTTTGGGCAGTCAGTATTTTCATATCGAGCGTCGCAGACCAGGAACGCGATACCATGCGTCATACGGGATCTGCCAACCCTTACCTCATTTACCAAACATCTAAAAACATGGTTACTGCAAAATCAAAATTGCAATCATAATCTACCTTAAAATTATCCTATGGTACTCTTTTATTGCTACTTTTTTACTTTATTGTTTGTTTTGTTTTGTTTTTGTCTTTTGTTTTGTCTTTTTTCTTATTGAATGATTGTGTTGTGATGTGTTTACCTTGTTTACCAGAGGGACTAAAGATGGAAATTAGCTACTGGCTACAATCTTGCGTATTACATGTAAATGTTTATTAATATGCACTGTCCCCTAAATAAATAAATTACAAATTACAATAATTAAATCAAGCATTATTATTCATATCCAATAAACATTTGAACAAGACTCCAGATTATTAAAGTGAAGAGATTTTCAAAGAACTTGTGTAAGATTTTATTATAGCTCATTATATACTCAGGAATATTTGGATGGGAACATAGAAAATATGGTTTGCAATTATGTAACACCTTTCATTTCTTGAGGAAGTTCCAAAGTCATTACACCCAATAAAGTACTTTTAAAGCATTAGTTGAAATGTAATGTACGAAATGCTATAGTAAAGTGGAGTATCTATATCATCTACTTATAGAGCAGTCTAGAATAGACTAGTCTGTAGAATAGATTAGTCTATTCTAGTCTCTATGATCAAGTTAAGACTACATTTGGCCCTGAAACGTGCCGACTCTTGTATACTGTCTTAGTAATCTATTAATCATGTATTACTACTCTTCTATTTAAGTATAATTGTGTCCATGTATAGTAAGAAATGTACTGAACTGTGTGCAAAAAAAGGAAGATAGACACAACATGCTGGAGTAACTAGGCAGGTCCAGGCAGCATCCCTGGAGAAAAAGAATAGATGCCATTGAACCGTTGAATCTATGCACAGCAAGCTCTCACAAGCAGCAATGTGATAATGTCCAAATCATTTGTAAAGATAGAGTGATGCATATTGATCTGAACACTTGGGATAACTCCTCAGTTTCAAAATTATTTTGTTTAAGTTTAGTTTAAAGTTGTGGAAGAATGGAGAGGTATGGCTCACTTGCTGGCAGAGAAGATTAGTTTAACTTGGCATCATGTATGGCGTGGACCTAGTAGGCTGCAGGTCCTGTTCCTGCCAAGTGCCGTGCTATGTTTTATGTGGTATTCAGAAGTCATAATCTTTGACAATGTAGGATTTCCTCTGCTTTTAATTGAAGTCTCTGGAGTACGGCTGGTCCCCACAACCAGCGGGCATGTTATCATCTGAGTCACAAGTGCCACTCTGGGATCTAATTTGAAGTAATTCTGAAATAAGGAACATAGCTTCAACTAATGATACACAGTGCACAGGTTTATGAAAGGAAATGTGTGTTTGGTGCCTCAGGAAAGATTTGTTAGGGGACAGAAAATATTAAAATAGTCTTTCTTTCTCTTTGAGAGGGGAATTGGTGTAAATCATGTGTACTGGTTTTGCTGCCAATTATACATCCTACCTGATTTTTATTTCCATTAATTCAATTATTTAAAATTATGAAACCCAAACTGATCCCAGCTTGACAACATGTGGTGGAATTTAGTTTAATTTAACGGTTATTGACTGAACTTGCCAACTTTGGAGGACTTCCTTATCTCTACTACATTCTCCCCAAATGTCTCCAATGGATAGATTATACTTTATCTGATCCTCTGAGTTAGTCCAGCACTTTGTGTCTGTTTTTTATAAACCAGCACCTACAGTTCCTTGTTTCCAATTAAGTACTTTCCCTGTTAAGTAACTCAGCAGGTCAGGCAGCATCTCTGGAGAAAAAGGATGGGTGATGTTTCGGGTTGGAACCTATTCTCCAGTATGAAGAAGGGTTCCGACCCGAAATGTCACCCATCCCTTTTCTCCAGAGATGCAGCCTGGCCCATATGGATACCTCATATCTGTGCTATCCTCCTGGTCATTAATATAAATAGTACAAAAATGACAACTTAGAAGTAATCCCTGGTACACTCCACTACTTTCAACCTTCCAGCCGGAAAAAGCCTCATTTTCTCTGACTCGCTATTTTCTATATGATAACCAGTCTTCAGTTTGTGCGAACATACACCTACCAATACATTTAACTCTTACCTTGTACACCAGCCTTTTATGTGGCACCTCGTCAAAAGCCTTTTGGAAATCTAAATACACTACTGGGCTCTATGGCTGATGTCTACATGGAGAGGGGGAAGGGACATACTATATTATTCTCCTCTGCATCTGATCACTCAAGGCTCCACTCCCCCACTCTCTCATCTGCACTGAGGTGTGCTGCCAATGAACACTTTGGCTAATGCCAGAAACCTGCTTATTTTAATGAAATGTGACATTATGGCAAATATGTTTCCTTCATCCACACAAATCAGGTATCCAAGTAATGACTTAGCCGATTCTGCACAAATCTCTCGTATAATACGAGTTTTGCCTGTTAGAATTTGTGGCACAGATTCCTAAAACCGCATTTTATGGAAATGAAAGTAATATTTAAAAATAGTTGCAGGATGTGTTTTTAAGAAAATCAAATAACCCCCATTCCCCCATTCCCATTTCCTGTCATTAGTGATAACGTTTAATCTTATGCATTTTATAATAAATCTGTAATTAAAACAGCACTTCAGCACTTAGTTTCTATCGTGTTAATTTACTCTTAAATTTGCAATGAAATGCAGGTCGGAGCAGATATTTTCTACTTGGCAGGGCTCAACAGGCTCCTGTATCAAGGGACTGCTGCCAGCTGTAAAACTGTCGACAAGCATTTTACTGTGATTTTCAAGAGAGATCAATGCATTCGATGTCACGGAGCCCCCGTGCTGGGCATAAAATGGGTACATCGTGGTTAAAGTTTGCAATGAGCTGGCTCACGCTAAATTTGTTTACCACATTAAGGGTAAATCCTTTAGTCCCATTCTTCCGATTAGCCTTCATATTTGTGAATTAGGAGGGCATATGCATTTTGAAGAAACTCACCACTACATTTATTTACAGGGCTGCCAACATTGGGTGAGAGTTGGGAGTGAGAAATTGCGAGAGACCAAGCCCGAGGGAGTATAGCAACCGGGGGGGGGGGGGGGTGAGGAGAGTGTCCCCCTCCCATTGGTACGGAATATTTGCATTTTTCAGCTTGAAATTGTGCAATATGGTGCATACTGTAGCGAGTCTTTTAACTTACACTTGAATGCAATATATATGCTTTAAATTGGATTGGAGCGTTTTTGAAAGGAGAGAGGCTGTGCGATCACTGATCACTGGCATTGGGGGTACCCGGTGAGAGAGTGGAGCAACCGAGTGGGGAGAGGGTGTGGAAGAAGGGTGTCCCCCCTCCCAGGGCAGGAACTTTTTGAAATTTGATGTATTAAAATCATGTTTTAGTGCACTGTAGAAGTATGATTTAAGAAAAAGTTAGACTGATACATGGATAGGACAGGTTTGGAGGTATGGACCAAAAGCAGGTGGCGTAGCTGGGACATGTTGTCGGGTGTGGGCAAGTTGCACCGAAGGGCCTGTTTTCACACTGTATCACTCTATGACTACATTATACCTCCACCATGCATGAATGCTTCAAAATCAAGTGATCGAGTTTTATTGCCATACACTCAAGCATAGAAACCGAAAATAGATGCAGGAATAGGCCATCGGCCCTTCGAGCCAGCACTGCCATTCAATATGATCATGGCTATTCATCTAAAATCAGTACCTCTTTCCTGTTTTTTCCCCAGATCCCTTGATGTCGTTAGCCCCAAGAACTAAATGTAACTCTCTCTTGAAAACATCCAGTGAATTGGCCTGCACTGCCTTCTGTGGCAGAGAATTCCACAGATTCACAACTCTCTGCGTGAAGAAAGTTTGTTCTCATCTCAGTCCTAACTGGCCCCCCTTTATTCTTAAACTGTGACCTATGGTTCTGAGCGCCCCCAACATCGGGAACATTTTTCCTGCAGTTACAGTAAGTGAAAATCTAGCAGGCAAGCAGGATGCTTTCACCAACCACCCCCATTTGAAGTCCACTATCTTCCACCGTATCTACCCAGTGCTTGGTACTTACTTCCAGCAGCCACTGGATGTCCTCCAGGATGCACCGAGCCGCAGCCTGATCCATGCCGGTCACCTGGGCGAATTCGGCACAGAGACTCTCACGGCAGCGGCGCAACGCTTCGACGCCTCCGACGGCCAGGGACTTGCACTGAGGCTGCTCCATGGCCGGAGCTGCAGTGAGCGACTCGCCAGCCCGGAAAACACTCTCCAGCCCCGCTCCCCGTCCGCATCTGTCCCCGCCGCTGCTTCCGCTTCTAACACCCGCGGCTCATGCAGTTGATATGAGTTTTGACATTTTCGTTGATCACAGAATTTCTCACAACAGAGCAAGAGAAATGTGTGATCAGCGTGAGAATTTGGTGAAATGCGTGATTCTCACGCTCAATGCATGGGTGTTGGCAGCCCTCCCTCTCTATCCCCCTCTCCCTCTCCCCCTCTCTCTCCCTCTCTCTCTCCACCTCTCTTTCTCTCCCCTCTCTCTCTCCCTCCCACCTCACTCTCATCCCTCTCTCTCTCCCCTCTCTCTCTCCTCTCAACCCCCCTCTCTCTCCCCTCCCCCTCTCTCTCCTCTCTCCTCTCTCACCCCTCTCACTCTCTCACCTCTCTCTTCTCTCTCCCCTCTCTCTCTCTCTCCCTCTCTCTCCCCTCTCTCTCCCCTTTATCTCCCCCCTCTCTCTCTCCCTCTTTCTCTCTTCCCCCTCTCTCCTTCCCACCTCACTCTCCCCCTCACTCGCCCCTCTCTCCTCTCTCTCCCCCCTCTCCCCTCTCTTTCCCCTAACTCTCTCTCCCCTCTCTTTCCCCTAACTCTCTCTCCCCCTCTCTCCCCCCTCTCTCTCTCTCTCTCCCTCTCTCTCTCCCTCTCTCTTCCCCCTCTATCCCTACCACCGCACTCTCACCCTCTCTCTCGTCCCCTCTCCTCTCTCGCCCCCCTCTCCCCTCTCTCTCCCTTCTCTTTCCCCTAACTCTCTATCCCCTCTCTTTCCCCTAACTATCTCTCCCCTCTCTTTCCCCTAATTCTCTCCCCCCCTCTCTCTCTCCCCCCTCTCTTTCTTCTCTCTCTCCCCCTCTTCTCTCTCTCTCTCCCTCTCTACCCCCTCTTCCCCCTCTCTCTCTTTCTCCTTCCCTCTCTATCTCTCCCTCTCTCTCCCTCTCTACACACTCTCCCCTCTCTCTCTCTCACCTCTCTCTCTTCCCCCCCTCTCTCTCTCATCTCTCTCTCCCTCTCTCCCCCATTTCTCCCTCCCACCTCACTCTCCCCCTGGCTCTCTCTCCCCTCATCTCTTTCTCCTCTGTCCTCTCTCCTCTTTCTCTTTCCCCCCCCCCCCCAATCGCTCTCTTTCCCCCTCTCTCCCTCTCTCTTTTACCACCCCTCTCTCTTCCCCCTCTCTCTCCCATTCTCTCCTACCCTCTCCTCCCTCTCTCTTCCCTCTTTCTTCCCTCTCACCCCTCTCTCTCTTCCCCCCCTCTCCCACTGCGTGAAGCCTTCGAAGCTCTGTGGTTTCATGCAGTAAACCATTCTGTATGTGAAAACACTAAACAGATAAACCATAAATGGTAGAAAAGACATGGGCCATTAACAACATGAAGCTAACTTTACATACATGTACATCGCCCTTAATTGAACCACAGTCCCAATTGCGTTTGGGTTAGACAATTGCTCATGCAACACTCTATCTGCAACCGTCCAGACATGTTCAACAAAATGTTATAACTTCTGAAAGTGCGCTTATGTGAGCCTCCTGCTGTTGCAAGAAAGTGATCAAAGGGGAATATCCATTCTATTGGCTGCTGACGAACCAGCCGCCCTGGTAGAGACTTGAAATTATTTGTATTCACTCCTGCTTTCAGCTGCTTACACTCTATCCATCTTGAAATAGTCTGCACCAACAATCTCTTGTGAAACTATTATATAACTATGAAGAAACTTTTCTTTCATCTCACAGGTTCTTAGTAACCTCAGTGGGGTGGAAGATTGCAACCTTCACGTGGTCCGCCCTGTTTCGACTAATGCAATCAACTAGACGTGCACAAACAGAAGATCAAATAGAACAAGTTGTCCTACAACTTTAAGCTGTGCATGCCACACGAAAGAAGAAGAAGAGTAACCTCAGTGTATCTTTTTACATAATAAACACCCCCCAATCTCCGATCTGGTGGGTATGCTGTCAACTCCAACTTGTACCCAACTGTGGCTGTTTTGCTTTATGAGTTCATTCACATAAAATTCTACCCTCTTGTCAGATATGACCGAGAGATCCAGATGGAGATTGTGTAAAGACTGAGCTCTTCGTGCTGAAATCAGTGCCATAAGCATGACTAACTTAAGAGTAACTGCTCCAACATTTGGGATACAGCTGATGATAATTTTCATAAAAATCTATACTGATTACACATTCCACACTACTTTGTATCTAGGCTTTAGAATGTTCATATAAAAGACACCTTCCATAACCTTAGTCAACAGTGAGTGAGAGCCAATCATTTATTGTTCCACTTATAGTACTAGATACAACAACAAAGCAGTACAAGCAGTGTTAATTATGCTATAATATAGTTGCTTCTCTTAAACCCAAACTGAAAGAAAACCACAAACCTCTGCTACTTCTGTTTGAAAGTAGCTCACATGTGTCTCTTCACAAAACTTTCCATACACCCTTGCAGTGATAGATGCACGAGAAATAGGTTGAACTAGCCACCGCTCATGTCTTCGAGCAAATATAGGATCTTCTTTCTGTGGACTTATTTACAATGGAAGCCATGGTTGAGTAGGCCAATTTGGCTCTACTATATTTCATGTTGCCTCGTCTTGAATTATCTTAGGAGGCATCTACTGATAAATACCCCGAGTCTTATCTGTGGGTAGGGTCTGAGACATATCTGCAGAGTTTATGACAAAATCTAAATATGTAATAGATAATGCCGGTTCCAGTATGGATTTTCCTGGATGAATAGCAAACCCTAGATGCTCTAGGAGCGCCTTGGTTGGTGAAACGGCTAACTCTGTGACACTTGATCTCTACCCTACAATAAGCATGTTCTCTCTAAACTCCATGACAAATTGCCCTTTAGAACTGAGTAGGGCAGCATTGACTTTGGGATCTTTGTAAATAGCCTAGGGCTGAAGTCAACCCGTTAGGTAGAGCCTAAAATTTCCACAACTGGACTTGCCAGATAAACCTCAGATATATCCTGTGACTCTCGTGTGCCTTCGAGATCGATTGAGGCCGTACTCAGCTATTTTGCTGAATGAAAATTATCCATCTTAAAATGGTTATTCCAAGCACATGTTCAGACTAGCCAAATCCTAGAATGATTTGGCATCCTCCAATTTTCTTCAACCTTGAGAAGATATTAGAAATATATCCCTCTTGTTCATGTGCAGACTGCTCATCCTTTTGTGAAATTTCTCTGTTTCAACTTGGATAGCCATAGTTTCCTCTTTAGACCGTATGTACGGAATTCTAGGCTTCTCTTGCTGCGGAGGAAATTAATCAGCCAGAAACTGAATCTATAACCGTTTATGATTTGTAAAATGGAAAGATCGGAGGTTATCTGTCCCCACCTGTTGTTGAACCGTCTCAACCTATCTCTGACTTGAATATCGTCAGCAAATCTCATGCGACTGATGGAATAATATTTGCATACCTCGACGGCCTCCACCTCATTGTCGCTTTGCTATGACGAGACAGACGGTGGCTGTAGATGTGATCAAGGCAGTTTCTAAGAAAGCACTTGCTATAAAAACCACCAAGGCTGCCAATAAAATAATCGACAAAAGGTGATTATCACCCCCCGCCACCAATATCCAGCAACCCCTGAGACTGACACCACCAAAAATGGCCTTAGGCGGATGATCAATAGAGTCAACTGACCCAAGACTTTGCTCTGTCCCCTTGGCTCAGGCATCGTGGCCAGCTGGGGAACGATACTGAGTATGTGGAGTGCGCTGCTTCCATGGTAAGCGCTGAAAACCTGCGAATAAAAAGCCCTCAGGCTTGGTTTTAATTGGGTAGGCCTGGTGCTCCAACCAGCCCCTGTGTAGTGGTATCTGCCACTCGTTTGGTAGGGATGATATGCATGCAGGTAAACGGAAGTCTGCACCATGTTTCTGTAATTTTGACATATAATGTATCAGACATATACCCCTCTAGTCCTTGGCCAGACCACTCATCCTCGGATGAGCTGTCACTGATTGCACTCGGAACCCCTGTTCATCTATTGACCATACGGACAGAAGATTTTTGGCTTTTCTACCCACTGAAGATGCATTATCTAGTTGTTCATACATTTCGCTGATAACATATAATCAGAACCTAATGACTAGAGCTGAAACCACAGTCCTTTTGATGTGGGATTATGAGTTCCCTGTCAACTCTTGACTAAGAGTCACCACGAATACTCAGCGTTTTCCCTCAGAGTGGAAATTAGTATAATGCAAGGCTGAATCAGGAATTACCTTGCAGTCCTGAATCAGGAATTAAGTCGCCAGAGTGTATAACACAATCTCTTCGACCCGCCACTCAATCAGGAATACTGGTATTGAGAGCCTATGGATTATTATAAATACATTGTTGATTCACAACATGAACCTGCAGGTCAGATAAAAATTATATTATATGCCAGACCAGCTTCCTGCTGATAACTACCTTTCCCAGAGAGGATGACAATGATGATTCCAATGAACCAGCAATTCTACTAACTGAGGAGAAATAAACCATATGTTGAGGAAGACTTCAACTACTTCATTCTACTGAGCAGTCTGATAAACTCATTCACAGATGATGAGGCAGTGCTTCCCTGGTCACTATGACCCCTATGGCCAGCCAGTTCCATGATGGTCTACCCTGAACAGGCATATGACTTGAACTGCCTGTGCATGCTTCCAGAATACGGAGCATAATATTAGGCACCATCTCCATCACTTCTTTCATCCGAGTGGGAGGACTTAAGCAACCCTGAACCAGGAGCTGCCTCAGGCATGTGTGCATATACTTTGGCACCATCTCCATCACTTCATTCATCCGAGTTGGAGGAATATTGCAACCCTGAACCAGGAGCTGCTGCCTGACATGCCTTCATAACACGGAGCATTTCTTGTGCCACCATGTGATTCATCAGTTGTAATTGAGCCAAACGCCCAATCACATCTGCCTTAGATCTCCCAAATCATCCAACAAGACCTGTCCCACAGACTTGGCTTTGACTTTGCCCCGACTCAGGGTTGTCAGGCTGCTCCCTTCAGCAGTCGAATCGGGACTAGCTGTGCAGATCGGTGCTCTGTTGGTATCATCATTATACTTACCATACAGGTTGCTCCTGCTAGTGACTCCGAGTCCTTGCTCCCTTCTGGAGCCCCAACGGAGTATTACAGGGAAGGACTGGAGCACCTCTGGCCCCCATATGACTCGGATGAGCCAGCATTATAATCTGAGTCACCTCTTCCCGATAGTCCGCTAGACAGAGTGGGAGAAATACTTTAAATTTTTTTTTTTAAATGCTGCAACCCTGCCAGGTGTCGTCACAGGAAAATATGATTAAAAGAAGCATATCCCCATTAAATCAGAGATTCAACTGCTCTATCGATATCCACAGTTGGAATCTCTTATAAAAGAATCTCCAACAGTCCCCTCTAGTGAGCGGAAATTACTATGAAGCCACCAGGTGTAGCTCCCACAGGAGTCTGATAGGTACATTTTTATTTTTGTTCTAAGTCTCCGCAGAGACTGTCAAAAATTGCCATTGCTGACTATATTTCAAGTCGTCATAGCGGGGTGTTGGGAAAAGTTTTGAATAAGCAATAATCGTGCCTCGGGTAAACCTCATCGGCTACGATACTGCCACTGTGCAAAGCTGCTCAAAAAAGGCTTCCTAAGCCAGGAGCTCTGGACTGCAATGGCAAGTCCAATTTCACTACACCATTGGTGTATGTGATAATAAATGTCCTTTGTAATTATCATTTTTAATATAAACTTTATTGGCATCATATGATATATCGTTATATTGCCAAAGAATTAAATATGACCTTTGAATGCTATCTACTACGATAGTCACAAACGTGACCGAGTGGCAACCGCTATTAATGACAACTCTATTTATAGCTGCCCAAAAATAAAGCATACACCATATGCTGCTGCAGCATAGCTGAGCCCCTCAGCTAGCAGCAACTATGTTTAAAATTGGTCGGCGCTACGGCAGCTGAGCTTATCTGAGCGGCTATTTTTAACTCACCGGCTGCTAAACCTCCTGCCGCAATTTATGAAATCCTAGCTCCTTACGGAGCCCCACGGCTGCCTCCAAATCTGTCCGCCTGCTCCCGTTCGGAGCTCTGATGCCGGCAGCCGTCATCCCAGCTCCTATGGAGCCTGACAGCGGCCTCCAATTTCGGCCGCCTGCTCCCGTGCGGAGCTCGAACGGCGGCAGTCGCAAAATTTTTCTCTCGCTCCTTATGGAGCTTCCACGGCGGCTCAAACCGTGGCCGCCTCCATAGCTACTCTGGGCCCGCTATCGGAGCGGCCCGCTGGAAGTAAAATTGACTTACCTGCCAGAGCAGTTTCGAACTGCTCCAACTCGCGCGCCATGCGTTAGACGTATTGACGCGCATGCGGGCTGGCGGGCTCTTCACGTAGTCACTCACATGACTTTGAAATAAAATAGATCGAACTGTCACATCACACTTGGTAAACTGCAGAGGTTTTGCAGTTTTTCATTCAATCCCCCTACTGAACACCTCTCAAGATTTGTGTACAGTTAGTAATGAATATATGCTGACAACAGATTTCCCTTGTAACTTGGTATGCTGACACTCTTCTGATGAATTATACCTCTGCTCACTTAAATTATTTCATGCATACAAATAGTTTAAATGTTGACTTCTCATCTATTTAAACTGCCTGGATCTAAATGAATGATCAGTTGAGTTATTAATCCACCCTCTAATGTATAATGTTCAGATGGATAGTTGAAATAAGACAAATCTTTTTTAAACAATTCATTTTATAAACCAAGAATGAATCAGTGAGTAAAATTGTGAAGTAGGTAGGTCGTGATATATTTTATAGACGCTGGTTATTCAAGCCTTTGGTTAGTTCCTCCAACACAAGCACTTTTTCTCCCTGCTATATATCTGTCATTTGTGTTGCCAATCTCAGTTATCACCTTGAACTTTTAAGATGCTTTGCAGGGTAAGCTCCACTATAAATTTGACTTGGGTTTGACAGCATTGTGATTTTTTGTAATCTGATCATGCTCCGTGAAAACCCGAGTTATAGTATCAAACAAACAACGTGGCAATATCAGAGACCAAAGGAAGCAGTGAGACAGATTTGCAAATATTATGATATTCATTACCTGTGCTTGCCTTCAAAATAGCATTCACTTTGTTTTATAGAACCATGTAGTGTTCTAGCACTGAAAAAGACCATTCATCCTTTCAAGGCCCGGCTGCATTTCCTCTCCACAGAGAGCATGGCCTAATCACACTCTTCTGTTCTCTCCACATTTCCTTTAACATTTCTTTAGAGATACATCGCAGAAACAGGACCTTCGGCAGACTCCGTACTGACGGCACCCGACCCAAGGTCAGAACAGAGTCTCTGTGCTGTAAAGCTACTCCACCGCTGCGCCTCTGTGCTGCCCTTATATTTGATTTATATTGAACGTTGATGGTTGAGTGATAGGGTTGTGGTGCATTGTGAAAATGTCTGAGGCTAACAGTGGCTGAAAAAATGGCACAAAATTTATTTTTTAGCCGATATTTATCTACACTGGTCTATTAGTTATTGATACCTATATTGTTTTCCCTTTCCAACCACTATTATCATCCTCAGATTAATGCCATAACAACAGTGCTACAATAATGCTGACTGGAAGGTTTTGGCTTCAACAACTGATGAATGACATTTTTATGAATTGATGGACATCAAGTATTATAACCTGAGAGATTATTTATTGGCTTTCAATCATTAGATGAGGTAACGCCGTATTTACAACTAGAAGACTGTTGACATCTATCTTGAAGCCGTCGAGTATGGCTGCTCTGCCAGAAGCTGTTAGTCCTTTCACCCTTTCTTAAATTTTTTAATGAGTTATAAAGTGTTTGTTTTGGAGGTCTAGTCTTTTTATGTGGGGTTGGGGGTGGGGGGAGGGGGGGGAAGGGGAAAACTGGTCTTCTCAGTCCCTACCTGGTTGGAGATGTTGCTTTTCTCCGAGCCGTATCTTCGCCCCTTCCTCGCGGCCTACCAACAGGACTGGAGCGGCGTTTCCTGCTGGGACCGGCCAGCTTCGGTGGCGGCTCAGCGCTGAAGCACCATCATGGAGTGGGCGATGCCTTACCCAGGTCGCTGTGCTGTGGACTCCGGAGTGCTGAGACCACTGACTCCAACATCGCGGAGCTGCGGTCTGTGGAGCGTCCAGCTGCGGGGCGGCGCTGAACTTTAAACACCGCGGAGCCTGGGATCTCTCGCCGAGATCGCCAGTGTTGGAGCTCCGACCAGCGCGGCCCGTGGACTTCGGGAGCCGCGGTCTCCGGGGAGGAAGCGGCCGTTCCAGGCACTCCAAGCCGCTGAGAGGGTTCTGCCGACGCCGGAGTTCCATCTTCCGGCGAGAGGGCCTGAAGCATCGGGCTGCGGTAGCGGCGACTGCGGAGGCCTCAATAGGCCCAACTATGGGTGAACAGGGGATAGGACTGGACTTTGCTGCCTTCCCTCACAGTGGGAACCATTGTGGGGGGATGTTTTTATGTTTATTGTCAAATTCTTAAACGTTGTGTCTTATTTTTATTGGTGTGCTGCAAATGGCAAGTCAAATTTCACTGCACCAATGGTGTATGTGATAATAAACCTTTGTATAAATGTCCTTTGTATCCTTGTAAATGTCTGGATTACCATTTTCAAGCACTGCTGAAGATCTACCGAGGGGAAGGTCTCGGTGGAGAGCTGATTAAATATCCAGCTGGAACAGTGAGATGGAGGATTATTCAGTACAAGCCACGTAACATACGGAAAAAATAACTGATTTCTCAAAAACAAAAGATTGAGGAAAGATGAAAACATTGGATACCATCCTAACTTATGCTTTTTATGTGTATCAAAGCATTTCCTGATGATTCGGTGTTACGGTAGATATTATTAAAAATTCGCCTTATGTTATTGTATGTGACACATCAACAAATTCATCTGAATGCACATCTACCAGACCTTTCCTGGAGACCGATGGCTGCGGGGGCTTTGATCGCCCCGACTGTGGATGGTTTGACTGTCCCAACTGCGGGAGAAGAAAAAGGAGAAGATTGAACTTTATTGCCTTCCGTCGCAGTGAAGAATATGGAATCCAGTGTGATGGATGTTTATGTTAACTTTTATGTGGTTGTGTGTCTTGTTGCTTTTCACTTAGTATGGCTGTATGGTAACTCAAATTTCACTGTACCTTAATTGGCACGTGACAATAATCTGACCTTGAAACCTTGACTTTGTTCATTTGAAGTTTCTTTCCATTTAGATAATAGTCTGCCTTTTGATTCTTCATACCAGTGCATGACCTCATATTTTCTCTCATTATTCCCCATTTGGCAGGGATTCACCCATTCACTCCATGTACAATTGCAGAATCGCAATTTTCTCAACAAAGTATTGCCCTTCCATCTTTTACCATTCACTGGCAAACTTGGATACGTATGACTCAGCCTTATCAGTTTAGTTTAGAGATACAGATCCTTTAGCCCCCAAATTCATGCGAGACTAGATTAAGAATAAATTGAGTCATTGTTAAAAAAATCTGCATCCTACAAATTTAAATGGAATAATTTGGAGAATGAGGGTAACTGGTGCATGATCTTAAATGGTGTTGTGTACTGTTTGACAATCCAATTACCGCAATGGGCAACCCTATGGAAATGATTCATTAACATTAAAATATCATTGAAGCAAATGCAAGATTGGTGAGGCTAGCTGAAGCACAATCAGCTTTAAGGCATCTGTGCGGCCTATTCATCTGCAAATCCCATTTTTTTGGAATTGTCTTAATTAAGGCTGAATTAGAATTAGAATTAGAATTAGAATTAGAATTAGAATTACCTTTATTGTCATTCAGACCTTACGGTCTGAACGAAATTTCATGTCTGCAGTCATACATACAATAATACAATAATAAACAACAATAAACACAAATTAACATCCACCACAGTGAGTCCTCCAAGCACCTCCTCACTGTGGTGGAGGCAAAAATCTTAGGGCTGCAGTCTCTTCCCTCCTCTTCTCCCTCTGCGCTGAGGCGATACCCCACCGGGCGATGGTACCAACAGTCTCGCGGCTCACCGAACCCCGCAAACGGGCCGGCTCAAACACCGCGGCCCGGGGTGGTCGAAGCTGCCGCCCTCCAGTCCAGCGGACGCAGCCGCTGGCCCGTGGCTGAACCCTGGACTCAGGTCACCGCCGCCAGAACGCCGTCCCAGCCACTGGAGCACCGTTCCAGCCCCTAGCCGGATCGCCCTCACGTGAGTGCCGTTCCTCCCTCGAGCTGGGCCGCTCCGACGGGAGCGCCATACCACCCTCGAGCTGGGCCGCCCCGACGGGAGCACCATTCCACCCTCGAGCTGGGCCGCTCCGACGGGAGCGCCATTCCACCCTCGGGCTGGGCCACCCCGACGGGAGCGCCACAGCCCCTCACGGGAGAGTCTCAGCCCCGCGCCAGGCCGCCCTCACGGGAGCGTCACAGCCCCTCACGGGAGCGCCGTTCCAGCCCCGAGCCGGACCGCCCTCACGGGAACGAGCCCAGGGCAAGTCCTGACTGGCTCTGCCTCCGGAGTCTCGAGGTCGCCAGCTCCGCCATTAGGCCTCAGCGCAGACGGAGGCAGAGAAGGGGGATACGACAAAAAAGTCGCATTCCCCCGAAGGGTGAGACAGCAATCCCTGTTTCAACCCCCCACCCCCCACATAAACACAACCTAAAAACCAAAAACTTAACTAGACAAAACGAAAAAATTAACACAAAAAAGTAAAAACAAACGGACTGCAGGTGAGCCGCTGCTGCCAGGGCAGCGCCGCCACTTACAGTTGCGACTTATTGTAATTACTACTGCAGAATCTCATGAATATGGAGATGATGGCACTGTTTAAATCCAAAATTGCAAAATTCAGCTTCTCTGGTGTAAAGCAGCAATGTATTAAAATAAAACTGCAGTCAGAAATAGTTTCAACCACATCCAGCAAAATATCTTTAAGATTGCATTTTTATACTCTAAACCAGACCTACATTTATTATAACTTTATGTCATAGCTGTTTAAAAATGGAGCAGTCACACACATTTAATGCCCATTCTAAATTAGCCAAAGGATGAACAGAAATTACAATCCAGAGTTGCAATTGTTTATTTTAAAGCAATATCCACAGGGTTGCTTAACCTATTGAACTTGTTCCTTCCAACTGGATAGGTAGTGTTCATAATATTATGGCCCGTTCTTACATTATTAGATTTTCTATAATGACTAACCAAAGTAAATGTGGATTGTTTTCCAACATCCAAGGAAAAATGAGTAAAAGGTCCAAATCTGAACCCTTAGCTTAGTTGTTCAATAACAGACCTGAAAACGGTTTATTGTTCCTTTTAGGACATTAAAAGAGTATTGTGGATTATCAAGAAAAAACTCTTTGTGAAAGTTACAAAGAGTATAAGAACTTCAATTGCAAGATTTTCAGAACAGTATTTTTTGGTTGTAGTGTGACATGTGGCAGATATCAGTAGGAGCAGCAACAGCCTGGAATGGTATTGTGGTGTGTAAGCTGTGACCATGACCATAACCTCATTGGGCAAAGTAGTGAAGCCAACAGGTTGATGCTGTAGATCCTCTCAATGACTTATGGAGAGACTGTATGGACAGAAACCTGGGACTTCCATGTTCTGAACACGTACAGTATGTGATGTCAGCAATTGATCAAGATATGTGTCATTGAGTAGAAATGGGTTTGCCACCGAACACCAAATAGAAATGACTGCAATGAGATCTACCAGATTTGAGCTGTGTTCATTAAAGATGGCTATCTCCTTTGCAATCAGGAGTGCCTCGTTGGTCGCTGGCTATTCCACTCTCCAAGGTCGATACTTAATTCTTAATAACTTGATTTGGCACCAAATCCAGACTGCAAGAAAAGAGAAGAGAGATCTGCATGTCATTTTCCTTGACCTTGCCAGCGCGTTCAGAACTGTCCCTCACAGTTTTCTCTGGGCATCCTTTGACTTCTTCAGGATACCAGAGACTATCGCAAGCCTTGTCAAGGCTTATTTTCAAGATCTGCAGCTCTGTTTCACCACGCCTGACTTCACGACCACATGGCACTGCATGGAGATTGGCATTAAGGCGGGGTGTACCATCTCCCCATTGATTTTTCCAATGGCGATGGAAGTCATCATAAGGGCCTCCAAGTGGGTAGTGGGCGGCGAGCGGCTGAAGTCTAGAGTTCGTCTACCACCTACATGGATGATATGACAATCATAACAACAACAGCACCTTGCACCAGGCGCCTTTTAGGGAAGCTTCAAGAGAACATCACTGGAGTCAGAATGAAATTCAAGCCATCCAAATCAAGAAGCATTTCTATAATCAAAGGCAAACTGACAGATCAAAGGTTCTTCATTGATCAATAACCTATTCCCACTGTGTCACAGAAGCCAATCAACAGTCTGGGAAGATGGTATAACACTAAACTGAAGGACACTGATCAGGCTAACAAGTTTAGGCAAGAAGTCATCAGGGGGATGACCAGCAGGGGGCGCTGACCTGTGCGCGGCTGCCCAGCCTGCAGCTGTCTGTCTTTTCATCTTTTTTTTATTTTTAGTTAGTTAAAGTGTTTTCGTTTCTGGAGTTCTAGACTTTTTTATGTGGGGGGTGGGGGGGGGGGAAGGGGGAAACTACCTTTCAGGGTCCCTACCTGGTCGGAGAGGCAGCTTTTCTCCGGGCTGCAGCTTCGACCCGTCCTCGCGGCCTACCAGCGGGCCTGGAGCGGCGTTTCCTGTCGGGCACTGCCCAGAACCACGGCTTCGGCAGCGGCACAGCGCTGGAGCGCTATCGTGGAGCGGGCGATGCCTTGCCTGGGTCGCCGCGCTGGAGCTCCGGTGAGCTGAAACATCACGGAGCTGCGGGTTTGAGGAGTGGCCAGCTGCGGGCGGCGGCGCCGAACTGTACACCGGGAGCCTGGGATCTCGCGACGAGATCGCCAGTTGTGGAGCTCCAACCGGCGCGGCCTTGTTGGCTTCGGAAGCCGCGGCCTCCAGTACGGAAGCGGCCGTTCCAGGTGTCCCAATCCGCTGCGAGGATTCTCCCGACGCCGGAGCAACATCATCCGGCGAGAACGGCCAGGAACATCGGGCCTCCGTAGAGGCAACTGTGGAGGCCTCAATGGACCCGACTATGGGTGAACTGGGGTTGGGGACTGGACTTTGTGCCTTCCCTCATGGTGGGAGCCATTGTGGGGGGATGTTCTTATGTTTAATCTCTTATTAATGTTATGTCTGTATTCTTTCTTTATGTGCTGCACTGGCAAGAAGCATTTCACTACACCTAGGTGTATGTGACTAATAAATAACCTTTGACCTTTGATCAAAGATCTGGCGAACATCGACCGATCCATGCTGCCTGGAAAGCTGTAAATCTGGTGCCTGCAGTTTGGGTTACTACCTCACCTTATGTGGCCACTAACCATGTATGACATCACCCTCACAAGAGTCGAGAAGATGGAAAGAACAATCAGCTCTTTTGTGAGAAAGTAGTTAGGTGTTCCTCAGTGCCTGAGCAGCGTAGGCCTGTATGGTCAGGGGATACTCCAGCTGCCTCACTCTAGCCTCACAGAGGAGTTCAAGTGCACTAAAGTCAGACTAGAGATGACCCTGGCAGAATCAAGGGACACTGTCATCCGAGCTGCTGCTCCAAACCTGGCAACAGGAAAGAAGTGGACGGCTAAGAATGCGACACAGCAGTCGAAATCTGCTCTCCACCAATGCGACATGATAGGGCAAATCCAACACGGAAGAAGTGGCTTGGGGCTTGGCGGAAATCGACCTTGCTGGAACAAGGCATCATCACTGGAGCGCCGGAAGTTGGTCGCGGCCGAAGTCCACCCGCAGGAGGAGTTGAGTAGGTGTGCCAAGGCTGTGTCGCAAGCTAAACAGGGCCAGTGGATGAGATGGGATAGTGTGGAAAAGAGGAAGATCAGCTGGAAGGACATGTGGGAGATGGAGGCGAGCAGGGTAAGTTTCCTCATTCGGGCAACCTATGATGTCCTTCCTAGCCCAAAAAATCTCAACCAATGGCTGGGTGAAGATCCATCATGCCCCCTGTGTTCAACACCAGCCACACTTAGGCACATCCTCACTAGGTGTAAAGTAAGCCTCTCCCAAGGACGGTACACCTGGAGACATAATCAAGTGCTCAAATGCCTGGCGGCGACTCCGGAAAACAGGAGAACAACCCTGCCGCCCAGGACAACCAACCCAGTTAAGCCAATTGCCTTTATTCGGGAGGGGGAGCAAGGGCAATGGGAAATTTCACCAAGGACCAGGTTTGGACAGCTGGAGGCAGCCCAGGATTGGCAGATGCTGGTGGATGGGGACCAACGGCTTACAGTCCCATCAGAGATAGGCCTGATCTTGTGCTCTGGTCGAACTCTCAGCACATGGTGTATCTTGAGGAGCTCACAATCCCTTGGGAGAATGCTGTGCAGGAAGCCTTCGAAAGAAAGAAACTGCGATATACAGAGCTTGCAGTGGAGGCAGAACAGTGGAGAGCTAAGATCTGCCCGGTAGAAGTTGGATGTCGATGATTCATGGCAACATCAACCGTAAGACTGATGAAGGACCTGAGGATCAGCGGACAAGCCCTACGCCAGGCCATCAAAGAAACATCACGGGTGGCAGAGCGGAGTAGCCAGTGGCTCTGGCTGAAGAGGAAATACCCCATTTGGTCTCCCAAATAACCGACTAGACAGATGCAGAGGGGGGTGGTTCTGGGATGCCAGAATGCACCGCTGAGCCTACTGGAGACGTCGTGGGTCCAATCAGCGTAACGTCGATGAAAGTAGGTGCCCACTTGATAACCACAATGACGTGTCTGCCTAGCCTTTCTCAACATCGGAGGAGCATAGGTGAGTGCATAAGGCTCCCATCACCACCGGGGGCAAGTTGACATTTGGCACTTTGGATTTTTTAACATCTTGTCCTGTGTATTTGGAAACATCATGACACTGTAGTGTCACCTGGTTCCGTTTAATCTTTGCAGAAGGGATGAAAGCCACTATTTTCCAACATTGGTTAATCTTTTTACTTATGTCATGCTGAATGGAAAATAGTAGAACTAGTATGTTTGTCAATTGTTAGTTGTATATTATTTGGATTTAACCGATTGTCAAACGATTTCTACCTGTTGACTAACAAAGCCAACAGCACTTCATATTCCGCTTGGGTAGCTTACCGCCCAACAGTATGGACATTGAATTCTCCAATTTTATATGAGACTTTCTTTCTTATTGTGCCCTCTCCCACTTCAGTGCATACCCATTTCTCTCACAGTCCCTCCTGCTTTCTTTACATTTCACTTGTCTTCTCTCTTTACCCAATACCCTTTTGTCTTCTTTTCATATTTAGTCTTTGTCGCTTACTCCATCCGGGAGTCAATCAATCCCGCCTCACCAGTATCAACATATCATTTGCCAAGTTTTGTCCCATCTTTCCCTGTCTTTTTCAGCTTTCTCATTCTTTATAATCAGTCTGAAGAAGGGTCCCAACCCAAAAACGTCACTGATCCATTCCCTCCACAGAAGCTGTCTAACCTGCTGAGTTACTCCAGCATTTTGTATTTGACTCAAGATTCCAGCATTTGCAGTTCCTTGTGTCTCCAATAAAAAAAGCTATCTGGATAAATTATGATCAATGTACAATATAATTTGTAATAACTCATTACTTGTGCCCCATGGCTTCTTTGAGATGAAATACTAATAAATAAAATATTTATAAATATTGTACATAATAAATAAAATAATGTGCTTGTCATGATACCAACTTCCTTCCACAGATTTTTTTGACAGTTAATTCTTCACTTCAGTACTGTACTAGGAATGTCAAGTTAGTATTTCTATATGGAACATTATATTGTGTCAGAGAAACAACCCTTATTGCTAAGTCCATTGGTGATAGAATTCCATTGCATGTCATATAATTTCAGTAGATGCATGTTATTTGAGCTGAACTGGCAAAAAAAAAAATCTTTAGGGTAGCGCAATAGCGCAGCAGTAGAGTTGCTGCCTTGCAGCACAGAGACCAGAGTTCGATCCTGACTACGGGTGTTGTCTGTATGGAGTTTGTACATACTCCCTGTGACTGCTTGGGTTTTCTCCGGGTGCTCCGGTTTCTTCCTACATTCCAAAGTTGCGCAGGTTTATTGGCTTCTGTAAATTATCCCTAGTGTGCAGGATAGAACTAGTGCACGGGTGATCGATGGTCGGCGCGGACTTGGTGGGCCGAAGCGCCTGTTTCCACGCTGTATCGCTAAATTAAACTAAATAATTGCAATTGTGCCTTGAAACAAGTAATGCAAGGACAACTTTGAACATTCTGTCATGAAACCTAAACTCTGAAAATACTTCTCAAGGGCTTAAAGAAAAGTACAGTCAGGCAAGTTCAAGTTTTAAATCAAATCACGGGCCGATTTGGAAAGCAAGTTGCCAAGTTATCATCACAATAAAAGTAAAACACAATCCTCATGTGGATTTTATATGCAGGAAAGAAAAGAATTGCGCCTATCTTCATGCAACACAGGATTATCTGAATTTTACATGCAAAGTAGTCTGATATTTGGTAATATGTTGAAGAATGTGCACTTATTTTGAAAGTCAGTTGTACAATGCTGCTATATTTAACAGATGTAAGTGCAAAACCATGTAGGGCACCACTCGAGAGGTTTGATAAGATACATCAATTGGCACTTCTGTTACAACTGCTACACACACTATTCATTTCACATGTTCCAAAACAAACTTAGTTCAGTGGACTTTTAACTTAATTTATATATTCTTGTTTGAAATCAGCAGCTTTTTTTGTCATGCCTGATTTAATCAGTACATTAGGAGGGCAGCATTTGGTATCAAAACAATGATGTATTCATGGTGTAGCTTCTATTTTGAGATTGCTATTCCAAGCCGTCTATTTAGGGTGAATAAAAACAAGAAAAATCATGGATGTCAAACTTCATTTTTATGCACAGATGCTCAAAAGATCACATCATGCTAAATCTTTGTAGGTTTTGTTGTAATGTGAAAGGCAGCAATATTCTCATACATTATACCCTCAATCAAAATGGCATACATGTAAAATAGCAGCTGAAGAAAAACTTGCATTTTTAATCATCTGAAGGCAAAGTAACAGCAGCACCAGGCGATGCTGTAATAGGAACTTCAAGGTACGACTTAGACTTATTGCCATTCTTCTTCTTATCGAGTCCACATCACAAGATTAGAAATTGTTCAGTCAAAGCTGACCACACTTCTCGGCATCTGCAAACAATGGCGTCTTGCGCTTCTTGTGCGTAGTGGTGGAACGTTTGGTGGAAACAGGGCCGCAAAGTGAACGCTATTTCCTGTTGCAAACTCAATAGGCTGGCATTGCATTAGAGGAAATCTCAAGTTCCTTGGTTTCTGACAAGCAGCAGTCTGAAGGAATTTACATTCACTCACCTAACGCAAACAAGAATAACTACCCGATAGCATCGGATCCGTTCCACCAAGATGCCATACAGTGGCAATAGTAATTTATTCAATCCTAGGGCCTCAATTGTTTTAATGAGACATATAAGGCAGGTAAGGGCACAGATAGAAACTTCCAATGTGGCTGCAGTGATGCATTCAACTGCTTGGAGTTTGGGTCAACTCTCACCACTTCACCTATCTAACCCCCCCCCCCCCCCCCGCCGCAATCTGGCTGTAGTCCCATTTAACGTGATAATCAGAGTCCATTAATATTAGAGATGCAGAAGCAGCATTTTTGGGGATAGAGGCATAAGTTTTCCAGCCAGCATTGAGCTGAGGTTTAGCGAGAGGAGTTTGGTTATTTCTGTGTAACCGGGAAGTGGTGTGACAGTGTTGGGCAGGGACCTGATTTGGGATACTGCCACCAGCTTTGCCTCTATAAATATTTCCACTAGAGATAGCAGAGCGAGATGTCTGTTCCGGAATATTGTCAACTGACACATTCTAGACTGCAGGAGTTCGTGCTTGGTGCAGCAAATGCCAAGGCTCTGTGGGGGAGGACCACAGTCTAGAGTCCCTCTGCTGCTGGACATTGAGGGGCAGGGTCTGGTGGAGACACCCCTCAAACAAGGGAATAAATATCACCCCAGTGGCCACATTGAGTGGCACTGGTGTTGGTTATATGGATAGTTTGTGAACACAACGTAACACTAATGAATGTATAGACGCTGAGAATGTTGGAAGTTTTGGAACTTTCTGGCTTTGCATATATTTTTTATTCTGCATAATTATTTTTATGGAAAAAAGTTTTCCTCCAGCCAGGAATCATTCTTCTATTCATTTATAGAATGAGGGTACCACTGACAAGGGGAAGTATTTCTTGTTCATTCCTAATACCATATGAGAAGGTGGTGATGGGCTACTTTCATTAAATGCTGCAGTTCTTCTGGTGAATGTACTCCCTCTGCTCAGTTGGTCAGAAGTTTGAAGGCTTAGGCACAGCGACAATGAAAGAACATCAATGTTTTCAACTCAGTAGGGTGTGCCGTTGTAGGAGAAAATCTCAGGTGCTGTTGTTTCCATGTGCATGTAGTTATGGTAGCAGTAGTTATGGACCAGAGAGGTGTTGTCAATGGAGCCTGGTGAGAAACTGCAATGGCCTTTATAGATGACATCCACTGCAGTTCTTCATATAGGCTTAATTCACTGTCCTGGGTGGCGTTGAGCTTCCTGAGTATTGTTAGAGCTGCACTCATCCAGGCAAGTGGGAAGCATTTCAGTTCATTCCTGGTTTGAATCTTGGACATGATAGAAAGTCAGCAAGATATCCAGCTACCTCTTGTAGCCATACATGGTATGTCTAGTTAGGTTTCTGGTCAATGGATGCTGATGGGGAAGGTAGGTGTAATGGGTACAATATCACACCAGTGATAATGCTGTTAAATTTTAAGGGTAGCGGTTAAACTCTCTTGGTATTGCCTGGTAAGTATTACTTGCCATTTCTCAACCCATGCCTGACTGTTGTTTAATTTTGCTACATGAAGACTGCTTCATTTTATGAGTTGAAAATACATTATTGGCACATTGGGCAATCTTCATCGAACATCTCCATTTCTGATCTCATAATGGAGGGAAAGTCTGATGAAACGGTTGAAGATGGCTGGGTCTAGAACATCTGCAGATGATGGATCCCAAAAGCCCTCTTTGTTTGCGAAATGGAGGACTTCAGGAGTGGTTAATTCTTGTTGTCAGCAATATTGGGGCTTCATTTTGCCAATCAATCAACTTGTACATTGATGTCACCTCACCTCTGAAATTTAGCGCTTTTGTCAGTTTTACCAGTTGTAACGAGGTGTGGATTCAAGTGGTCCTGCCAGAGCTCAGAATGTACTTTGATGGATGGATTAAGCTGGTTAAATGCCAATTGATACCACTGTCAATGACACCTCTCATCAATTTGCTGATAAGTGAGAGACTATTGACTGGACAACAAGTAGACTTGTAGGATTATTTTTACACAGTACATATGTGGGCAATATTGCCATGCTAATGTCTTTGGAAGTCTGCAGTCGGGATGTTGTCTGGTGCAACAGCCTGTCAATATTGTCAGTGATGGCAGGGACACTGTCAGCGAGAGCAGACAAAGCTTAGTTCCCAAAATAAACGGAATTTCAGAAAAGGACTATGGAGCTGTGGACTAATAACTAATTTGGGGAAAAATCCCAACTTTTATTTTGTGTATAATAAATTTATAACTATATACTACTACTCTGGGAACAGTTTAGTCTTAAATGTGATTTTGCAGTGATTCCACTCTCCCTCCCTCTCCTGTCCCCATGCTATTAAATTACAATCTGTCATAGAATACATCATTTTTCATTTGGCAAAAACTGTAATACATATCCATGAGACAAAATGTCCACATACAAATCAAAATAAGTGAAGTTTTGTCTTGCAAAGTTGTCGTTTCATCTTGTGTTTATCGGACTGCTTTGCCATATCCGATTTATTGCCAGCAGTAAAACCATAGCCATTGCTGATTGCGGCAAAACATATTGAGCAAATTCAATCGATGGGTAAAAATAAAATATACTACCAGATCAGGAAAACCTAATCAACCCATTAATTTTGAATTGTTTTTAACTGATACTTGAGATTTGTAAATCCATTAAAGTGATGTTTTTTTTAAGATTACTGTACTATCTAATGTACTATATAAACATAATGCTATTTGGAATACTTTGTGCTTTGGAGTTGAATTGTTTAGGTCATGACTGCTCTTCAAGGTTAGGAGGAATTATAGTGAAGGAGAGTAGAACAGTTTTCACTTCTATTTTGAGGATCAATATGAGCAGGCTGTCACAGCTTTGATGGAGCAGATCATTCATCCTGCACACCTCCTGTTTAGAACTTAGGTAGGGGTTTCCTTAAATTTTCACTGTGGCATTTTCACTCTAAGCATGTGGCATGTTCTAATTAGAGAGGGATTACCACATTTTTGTGTCAATTAGTGTCATTCTCTGTGCTATCATTCCACGAAGAATGGGATTTATATAATGGTAATCCTTTTCCTTTTGAACTTTCACACCCTGCAACAGCTATTTGAAACAATTGTCATGTCTGCCCTGGGCTGAATTTCTCCCCCTGCTGCTAAGGTGAAATAAATCACCACAATACACTCACTATAAGTCTCGGTCTGAAGCATAATACTGGAACCCTAAATATTCAGATTTCTTTTTGTAACACATTATATAGATCTGCAGGTAGTATGTCTGATATTTTTTATCGATGTAACCAACAGAAGGACATAATTTAAAGGATGAATAAATCGTCATGGTACTGTATGTCACTATTGTCTTTAATCCAAGGTATTTATTGCTAATTGGCAATCTGCTTTATCCGCTATTTAAGACTTGTCAGCAACAGATAAAGAATTCCAATTATGCTTCACTTTATAGTTGCCTTGTTAATACAAAGGATTGATAGTTATCTTGCTGCTTAATTTTTGTCCATCAGCACCATTCACAGAGATTAATTAGTGCAAATTACTGAAAGTTAAACCACTTGTATTAGCACATCTGATTATGACTTTGCCATTTGTCATTTTTTTTGTTAACGATTGCTTTTGATAGCCCATGCTTAAATGAAAAAAATGCATATTCTTGAAATTAGGTACATCTCATTTTCTGTGAAATTGAATTAAATGAAGCCACTTTGACTTTTCTAATAAATATCTCCCAGTTTAAACTACCTTTATTTCCCGTTTTCCTAATGCTCTATTATACTAGCATGTTTTTTTAATCTTTTACTGTTTTCATAAATATTGCAGAAATTATATACCATTGGAAAATAATCTTCTCAATGTAATATAAAAAGTGATGCTGAATATAGTGAATCCTAAGTATACAGAGAAGAAATCAATTAAACCACATTTTGTATAATCCATTTTGTGTTACATGACGCTATATTATTTTATTTACTTTCATCCCAATGCTCCTAATACTTGTATTCACAAAATTCCAAGACATCAAGCAACTAAGGTAATTCGCCAGAAGGTGTTAGGTTACTGAGATTTATTTGTTTTTAATGTAATGGTAATTCATGATGGGAACTTAGCATTGTTGCCATTTGTTCACAATCTACCAATTGATTGCCTGGTCTGAAGACAGATGCTGGCATCTTGAGCAAAACACAAAGTGCTGGAAGATCTCAGCAGGCTAGGCAGCATCTGTGGAGGGAATGGACAGACGAGGTTTTGGGTTGGGACCCTTCTTCAGGCTGATGGTTGCCAGGGCTGCGTAGATGTATGAATGATGACCGAAAAGAGAGTAAAGTAGTGCAGAGAAAAAGAGTACATAACAAATGTCCAAATGTTAATACGATGAGAACAAGTCCGATTACAGAAATTGTGCCGGTTACAGTGATAGTGTGAACTTAGACATTTTCCCTACAATTCTTAACTTCAATCACAATCACAATCACAATCATACTTTATTAGCCAAGCATCCTTACCAACTGTATCACAGTATGGTATGGCAACTGCTCTGTCTCCAACCGGAAAGCACTGCAGAGGGTGGTGAAAATTGCCCAACGCATCACCGGTTCCTCGCTCCCCTCCATTGAGTCTGTCCAAAGCAAGCGTTGTCTGCGGAGGGCGCTCAGCATCGCCAAGGACTGCTCTCACCCCAACCATGGACTGTTTACCCTCCTACCATCCGGGAGGCGCTACAGGTCTCTCCGTTGCCGGACCAGTAGGTCCAGGAACAGCTTCTTCCCTGCGGCTGTCACTCTACTCAACAATGTACCTCGGTGACTGCCAATCACCCCCCCCCCCCCGACACTCCTCCCACAGGAAAAACACTATGTCTGTATACATGTAAAAAGATTGATTTATTGAAATCATATTCTATGTCGCTCTTCCAGGGAGATGCTAACTGCATTTCGTTGTCTCTGTACTGTACACTGACAATGACAATTAAAGTTGAATCTGAATCTGAATCTGAATCTGAATGCTTTGCAACATATGAGGAATTTCATTTGCTAAGTCAGTCGTACAAATAAAAAGCAACGGAACACACAAAACACATTTGAACATAAACATCCATCACAGAGACTCCTCCACATTTCTTTCTGTGATGGAAGGTGAAAAAAAGTTCAATCTCATCCTTTGCTCTCTGCGGTCGGGGGCCTCGAGCCCTCCGTTGACAGGATGTTCTTAACTCCCGTAGCCGGCGGCAGGCTCTCCACGTCGAGACGATCTGCTCCTACATCGGGGGGATGTCAGCTCCGCTGCGCTGGACGATCAAACCTCGCGTCGGGGCTGGTCGAACCTTCCCCGACATTGGAGCTCCCGACATCCACGGCCTCTCCCGAGACTGCGAGCTCCCGATGTAAAGACTGCAGGCCGCGGTTGGAGCGGTCAACTCTGATGTAAGTCCACGCCCTGCAGTGGGGCCCAAGGTCAGTCCGAGGAGCCCTCCAGCTCCATCGATGGTCAGTCGCAGAGCGACCGGAGAATGCGATATGAAAATTAATTGCATCTCTGGCAAGGTAAGAAACTGAAGAAAAAAAGATCCCCCCGACCCCTCCCCCTCCCCCCACATAAAACAAACCAGAGAACATTTACACAAACTTTAACACACACTAAAAATAAAAAAGACAAAAAAATAGACTGTTGGCGGGGCTGCCAATCGTACGGCGCCCCTGATGGTTATTTGAAAGTCAGAGGGAAATAGTTAGGCTGTGTGCAAGGAGGTAAAACTGAATTTTTTTTTAAATGGTATAATCATCAACATTACTAATGAACAACTGCTCTGATCCTGAAAAAAATGTTATGGATGTGGAAACTCAGAAGAAAATTAATGTGGATTTAATTTTTTTTCATTTTCTTCTTTATGTCCTTCTCACAATTTCAATTTTATGTTACAATTTTTATTTCTCTTCCTGTCTAATTATAAGTATAATTTATAAGATTTTATTGTTTTATTATCTGTGCACAGCAGTTTGCATATTCCAGTGCAAGGACTTCATTCAGATCGGTTACTCCAATATGCTGCTATGTAAGAAGGTCCAGTCTCCACTGAAGAAGGAATAGCAATATTTGTCTGACTCAGGGATAACATATGACTTGAAGAGAAATGCAGAGGAATTCCTATTCTCATGTAAATGTAATGTTTGGACTTCTGTAGTAACATTCATAAATTAAAGAGTACTAAAGAAGAAGTGGTGGGAATCGGTGTTTGAGTTAGTGCATAAGGTATTATTCAGCTGGATTTCCCTGAGTGTTGGCAAGTTTTTTAAATAAATATTGCAACTACATCCATCCAGCCAAGTTGATAGAATTCCATCGCTCTTCTGACTTAAGTGTCATAGATATTAGAAAGTCTTTGGAAAGTCAAGAGATTAATCAGTGATCACAGAATTCCCAACATCACACCTACTCCAGGGTTCTGGTATATGCATGGCTGATCCTGCAGATTAATAGTTGCATGGGACATGGAGCCGTACTGGGGTTTGAGAGCTGTTTACATTTTTATCTGAAAATAAATAAAATGGTTACAGGAAAATAGGTGGGGTGATTAGGATTAATGGGAATGTACTGTGAGCTGATGTAGACTTGGTGGGCTGAATGGCATGTAGTGAGAAGGGTCTGGACCCGAAACGTCATCCATTCCTTCTTTCCAGAGATGTTGCCTGTCCCGCTGAGTTACTCCAGCAATTTGTCTCCATCTTCAGTTCTGCATTTCCTTCCTACTCAGAAAAAGTATTTTCCTGTAATGTTCCTCCATAGTCCTCACTGATCCAGATAGATAGCGAAGGCTGAGTTCAGGTATTGATTCTCTTGATTCCTGCCATCATTATTTGGCCAGCATGGTGAATAATAGTACCGCTAAACATTTAAAAAATATTTTTAAATTTTTTTAACATAAACCTTCATTTTAACAGACCTCTTTAGAATGGAATTTGGTTTTAGTGGGACCAATTTGTTGTGGACCCAATTAATTGTTTCACAAAGTGACTACAAGGTGGATGAAGCAAAGCTGTGATTAGTTTAGCTATGAAGATACAGGTACAGTACATTGATGTTGCTCTGTTTCTTCTACTAATATAAGTGTTTTGAGTACTTTGAGGAATGACACATTTGAATCATGTTTTGTGAACCATTTTAGCTTAGAGAGCGTGGACTACAAATGTTGTTAAATATAAATGTGTTATAATTCTGCTGTACTTATCTTATTTGATATATCCTTTCACATAAAAAACACTGGAGTCCAGAACTATTGCTTGTTTATTTCAGCGAGGAGTTAAGGATAACATCCAGCCTTTAATTTATTGCAGAGACACAAAAAAAATTGCTGGATTACTCAGCTGCATTGCAGAGCCTCGTGGACAAGGCTCTTTTGTTACTTGAGAATCCCAGTCTCAGTGAACAATCTCTCAACCTGAACCGCTATTATTTCTACTGTTGCGGAAAAGGCTGGCCAGAGATCCCTGAATAAATGTCAATACTGTTGGCATATTCTGTGCATCCAATAACTGCTCACTAGGCCGCAGTCAAAATGGAGAGAATTAACATCTAAAGTCTCTTCTGTTTTTTTTCTAGTTATCATAGTGGTTAATTTGTGGGCATGACACAGATTTGTGAAAGGCAACAATGCCCAATCTTGTGGATTGAATATCTGTCAGTGGACAGATGACAAAGAAAGTTTTCAGTAAAAAATTATTGTAACTTTTGATCTGCTCTTGAGATACAATTAAGTTGTGAGTTGGATGTCTCTTAACCCTTGAGTAAGTTTTACAGCCAACAGAAATACATGATTTTTATTTTACTTCACGTCACTATATGCATGGAGCCTAACTTTGAAAGCCCCTGTGGGATAGTTAATGGTTGCACAGCACGATATTATTATGCTGTTCCCTTTGACTAGGATGCAGCCAGCAGGTCAGCCGCTCATTTGAAGATACCAGTTTCCACAGTGCTGTTTGGCCGATTGTATCAGCTGGGGAAAACACTATATCGTGCTGGCCACTGTTCAGCTTTAGCATGCAGTGATTTATCAGGATGCATCACAACATGGTTTGAAAACAGCTCCACCCAAGACTGCAGGAAATTGAAAAGAATTGTGGATGCAGCCCAGACCATCACACAAACTAACCTCCCTTCCATTGAAGAAGGGTCTGAAGAAGGGTCTCGACTCGAAACATCATCCATTCCTTCTCTCCAGAGATGCTACCTGTCCCGCTGAGTTACTCTGGCATTTTGTGTCTCCCTTCCATTGACTACATTTATACCTCACGCTGCCTCGGCAAGGCCACCAGCATAATCAAGGACGAGTTGCACCCTGGCCACTCCCTACTCTCCCATCGGGCAAAAGGTGTAGGTGTGAAAACGCACATCTCTAGATTTAGGAACAGTTTTTTCCCAGCTGTTATCAAGCAACTGAACCATCCTACCAACAACTAGAGAGCAGTCCTGAACTACTATCAACCTCACTGGAGACCCTCAAACTATCTTTAATCGGACTTTACTGGCTTTATCTTGCAATAAACCTTATTCACATTATTCCCTTTACAATGTATATGTACACTGTAGATGGCTCGATTGTAATCGCATACTGTTTTTTCGCTTACTGGTTAGCATGTAACAAAAGCTTTTCATTGTACCTTGGTATACATGACAATAAACTAAACTAAACTCAAACTAAAGCTAGCTTGGATCTCTTAGAAGGAGTGGTATGCTATGGCTGGAGCACGTGTGAGTAGATGTTTTACAAGGGAACTGGCCAGGCAAGCTACGGCGCATGCCAGAGGGATTAACCCAAGTTTTCTGAGCATTCATTTGACAGCCTTCAAAGTGGTGAAGAAAAATAGGTGTGAGGACCTATATCTACAGGCAGCAAGGAGGCTCTTTAGATCCAAGATCAATGCCAGAGGTCAGGCCAGAGGGTATATTTGAAGTTCTACCACATGTTCACTGACCTTAGATGATAACTCAAGGTCAGTGATATACTGTTAAATGCTGTTGCTGCATTACCCACCTCACTGCACACAAACACACCCCAACACTAACTTACTGGCAGTCTCTAACACTCAAAACTCCTATATCACTTTGTGCAGTATGCTCCACTTCACCGTTGCACACTTATGGCCACATCCCACATCTTGCAAACAGCAACCACTCCATCATGAAAGACACATCACTCAAACAGTTTGCATGACACTAACTGACACATTTCTCTCTTGCTTGCAAAATGTGGAGCTTAACAAAAGCTGGCAGGAACTAACCAGAGTGAAAAATGTAACTGTATGTCCAGTCTCTGATTCAAGATACCATAATAATTACCTTTCTCCTCATAAAGGGCCTGTCCCACTTTCCCGAGTTATTCACGAATTCTCCCGAGTTTTCAAACTCGCAGAATGTTCATAACGAGTCCGTAGGAGTCCGTGGATATATCGTAGCGGCTCGTTATGCCAGCCGTAGGTACTCGGGGCTATTTTTTTACTCGTGGACATTTTTCATCATGCGGAAAAAACATCCCGACTTACCTGATGCCCCGAGTACCTATGGCTGGCATAACGAGCTGCTACGATATATCCACGGACTCCTACGGCTTCCTACGGACTCGTTACGAACATTCTGCGAGTTTGAAAACTCGGGAGAATTCGTGAATAACTCGGGAAAGTGGGACCGGCCCTTAACAATGCCAGAGATCTTTTACATTAGCTTTCAGGACAAATGGGGCTTTTATTCAACTATATTGGATATTGCTTTCAATGCATGATACTCTTGTAATGCAATTCTTCTGGGAATGATAATTACTTTGGCTACATTTCTTAAATATCATAAATATGGATTAAGCCAACCTCGATCAGCTTAATTGCATTAATGGCTTTTGACTGGAAGAGCAAAATGTGGCTTCATGAGCCAAATAGACTGAAATATTGGAAGTGTTTTATGTTATATCTTTCAATGTTAAATCTTGCACTGATTGTTGTATCCTTGATCCTTTATCTTTGCACTGTGGACAACTTGATTGTATTAATGTACAGTCTTTTCTTTGACTGGATAGCATGCAAACAAAAGCTTTTCACTATACTTCGGTACACATGACAATACTAAACTAAACGTCTATTAATTCTAACAGTACCTTAAAAATGTTGTTACTTGTTCTATGGTGACAGTACTTTGCTGACATCATCAATGAATAAATATGTTGCATAGCTTTGATTTCATGAGTTATGAGTTTGGACATCAGTTCAGGTTGATGTTTAAGTTTGACATCTGAATAAAAACTTGCTCACCTGTTGAGGTTGCTATCTCAGTTCCATCTGGTAATGAAGGCAGGAACAGGGTTTCCGTAGGAACATGTTTCCTCTGGACCCTTGAATGTTCTGCCTGAATGCCATCCACTGTGCTGACATTGCCTTACTGATATGGTGTTTCCAGTCCACTCTTGTTAAATCAATTTGCATGAAAATATTCAGTTTGTGCTGAATTTCTTGGTTGATATCAAAATAATTTCATCAAGGAGTAGTCCTATAGTCCTGGTAACTTATTTCCTGTAAACAGATGTATGGATTGATTGTTGAAAGTGACCTTAAATCTAGATCATGACATGTAAGGTAATCCAGAAATAAGGTTAGTCATACAGCATGGAAACAGGCCCTTCAGACCAACTTGTCCTTGCCGACCAAGATGCCCCAGCTATGCTAGTTCCACCTGCCTGCATTTAGTCCGTATCCCTCTAAACCTATCCTATCCATGTAACTGTCCAAATAGTTCTGGCGTAATATGCTGAGAGTCACATTATGAAAAGGCTATTGGCATGCTAAGGGCGATCTTAATAAGCTATTGGCATGCTAAGGGCGATCTTTAGGCAGTGTAAAATGAGAAGCTGCCAGGTTTATTGTCAGTGAAATTACTATTATGCAGACAGGAATGGGTACAGGACAATATGGAGTAAATCAGAGTGAAAGTCTAACTGAATGAGCCCCAAATGGCAATCTTGGAAGTAGTGGAGTTCTATCTCAGCTAGCAGCTGAGTTGATTATGTTGCCTCAGGGGACAGATGCTGACGCGACTCATGTTCACAAATCTTAATCAATTGAAGTCTCCCTTATGAGATTTTGTTTTATGAGGGTTCAGACTGGCTGGATCTGTAGATAGTGAATGATGCACTTGGGCTGGAAGCTAATAATAGCCTTCTCCATCTGGCATCTTCCTCTGATTCCCTCTGTTTCATAACACAAGACTTGAAGCAATAAGCACATGAGTGAGTTATACAATCCTTCAACCAAAATCATGGTCAAATGTTTACCTCACACTATCCCAATATCATTGATGCCTTCAAGGGTGGCACAGTGGCACAGCAGTAGAGTTGTTGCCTTACAGCGCCAGAGACCCACGTTCAATCCTGAATATAGTTACGTCTGCTTGGAGTTTGTACATTCTCCCCATGACCTGCGTGCGTTTTCTCTGGGTGCTCCAGTTTCCTCCTACACTTCAGGTTTGTAGGCTAATTGGCTTGGTAAAATTATAAATTGTCCATAGCGTGTGTAGGATAGTGTTAGTGTTCAGGGATCACTGGTCGGTGCTGACTTGGTGAGCCGAAGGGCCTGTTTCTGCGCTGTACCTTTAAACTAAACTAACTAAACTAATGTCTATAAATCTACTGATCTCCCTTTACATTGTACACGATGACCAAGCCTTTGTAGCTTCCTGGAGTAATGCATTTCAAGAGTTCGCCATCTTCTAAGTGATGAAATTTCCATCTTAGTCCAAAACAACCTACCACTCATTCTGTACGGTTCTAGTCTCTTCATTTAGACTTCTTTGTCCCTGGAACTATCCTCAGTCAGACTCCTGTGACCTTTCTGAATGTTACAAGTTTCAATGAGTTCAATGCACTGCTGGAGTCTGGCAGACTGTACAGTTCTCTCATCGCCTCCTGTTATATTTGATGGAACCGTCACAGACTTCTCTCATCCAGTGAGCAGGTTACCATTGAGAAATCTATCAGGAGATAATGGAAAACACCCAAGGATCTAGGTGATCTGTTAAAACATCTGTTAAAAGTATTGCCAGCGCTCAGCAATGGCTGGTATTCATCATACTGGCCTGAGTACAGCGCTGGGCCACACACCTCTGCACTGAGCGGTCACATCACTTGCACTGGCCCACCAACACCAGCCCTCACAGGCAATCTCATCACATCAAACTATGGGTGATTCATTGGTCAATTCTTTCCAGCTTCAGGCACAGCAGCGTTCAGCAGTGGGGAGACAAGAATTCACCACAGGCTCAAAACACAGTTGAGGGGTCAGTAAAGTATCTCTCCGAGGCTCTAATGACCCCATATAATGCCCACTCATTCTAGAGAAGGCATCCTGGTACTAATCAAGTTATCAATGTACAGACCTGAGATCATCAGCCCTTCACCATTCAATGTGATTTGTGGCTGATCTCTGGCCCAACATTTCACAGTGATAAATGGAATATAGCCAGAGTTTTGTGTAACTATATCATATCATACGAGTTCAACTTGTACTTCAGTTTCCTAGTTTTATTCTGTTATAAAAACCCGCACATCTTTTTGATTATTTCCTGTACATGTCCATGACATTGCACTAATATATGTACACATCCCTCTGCATTACTGCTTCAAACTCTCTTTCATTTTGGAAACAGTATTGCAGAGTCCATGCTGTTCACCCCACTGAGTTCCTCCAGAAAATGGTTTGTTGCTCCAGATGACAGCATCTATTGTCTCTGGTGTCCCCATTTAGCCTAGAATCTGGATTTTTTTTTTGTAGTGCTGCATAATCCAACATTGATTTTATACAAAGTAAATCATATCATTGAGAACATACTTGTGTTCACAAAGGCTCCAACTAATGAACATGATCTTCTCATCAACAGAAAGGATTTTGACTCTCTAATCATCCAGCTGTTTGTTGAATCAGGAACAATTATCAAAGCAAATGCTGTGTTTGCTTTGAGAAACTGTAGGAGATTTGCAGTGGTCAGACACAGCACTGAGGGATGGATGCTGGGAGACAAGTTCAACTCACTACTTCCATGGCTGATCCTAACCCAGCTGCACCATCTAAGTAGAGGCATAGCTACAGCCACACAAGAACCAAGATAGTAGTGCAGAATGCTATTGCTCACCTCATGATGAGATTCCATTACCTTCATCAGCCCTTCCAGTGTAGAGATGTCATTAACATTGTGTGCTGCATGCCCAACAACCTATCGAACTGCAGACCACAGCCAGAAAGACCATCAAATAGACCCAGAGCTTCAGGACCAGGAGGCAGATTCTAAAGACCAACAGGAGCCAGAATAAAAGCTGTCTGGAGACATCTCTGCCCAACATTAGTGGCTTCATCTTCCAGTTGAATGGAGGATAGAGACATTGTTCAAATGGACAATGAAGGATCTGATAGAGACACTACCTAAGCAGTCTGCAAAGTAATAGTCCTTAATCCAAATCAAGTGACCTTTTCTGCACTCTAATGATTTTCACCAACACCAAATACCAATAATCAACCACGAGAGCCCAAATTATGCACAAAAATCTCTTGGATCTGAATATGATTATCCATCTGCACTGACCATCATGCATCAATGAATGACATATATCATTCTGTTTAAATGCTTATCAGAACTGTTTGCTGAAGAGAGACACCTCACTCAATGAACTCTGACCTGTGCATAAAATACATTTTCTGTAAATAATCTATACTTTGTACATGTAAACAGTAAATTTGAATAGAGTTTGAATAGTTTGGAACACTATTTAACTTTCATGGTGGCTATTCACTATTGTATTTACAGCAGTTGAAAGTAATGCACATCAAATATTTTAATCAGATTGGAATGCAAAGCACATGGAGATGCACGAGTGGGCTGACACCTTAATTAAATAAAGTTCACATTCATTCAGAGATAAGAAATCGCTCATGGAACCCCAAGAGAGCATAATTTCAACCAATTGCGTCAAATTATTGTTTTTAGACACCTAGTTGGAAGAGCTGTTGGAGTCTTTGTTGAAGAATTATCAACTTTCTTGCAGTTCACAACAATTCAATGTGATCGACATGGCCTCAAGCTCTCATGCATTCACAATTGTTTTTGTGTAACATTCTTTCACATATATCTGTCACTTTCAGCCTTATTCATAAATGGGAGCTCTTTTGCCTCTATATATGACATTGCTTGTTTTTCTCAGTATCTCTTGGAGTCACACCCTTAAATGTTGCCAAATGTTGACATCATTGGACATACCCCCTCCGTGATACACTGGTCAACCTGAGGAATTCTCCCCTTCGTCATGGGGTAGACTGTCTCCCCCCCCCCCCCCCCCCTCACCTCTGCACATCCCCAATCCTGGACTTTTCACTCATCAATTTAATTTCATGTTTCATGTATCTTGTGTTTTATGATGTTAGCAAACCAATTTCCCTCCTGGGATAAATAAAATGTATCGTATCGTATCAAGAACCAGAGGACATAGGTTTAAAGTGAGGGGAGAAAGATTTAATAGGAACTTGTGGGGCAGCTTTTTTTTACAGAAAGGGCAGTAGATATAGGGAATGAGCTGCCAGAGGAGGTAGTTGAGACAGGTATTATTTAATGCTGAAAAAACATTTGGACAGGTGGTTGGATAGGGTTAGAGGGTTTATAAGGTTATGGACTAAGCGCAGGCAGATGGGATTAGTGTAATTGGGTCATTTTGGTTGGCATGGGCAAGTTGGGCCGAGGGGCCTGTTTCCATGCTGAATTACTCTATGATTCAATAACATGACAGGTTTTGCACCAGTCAAATTGAGACAATCATTTTTAATAGATAAGCATCTCTCATTGCCTTGGGGCAGACAAGGTGTTAGCTGAGCAGAATGGTCTCTAATGCGTGGGTGGCAGTGGCACTGCTATGCAGAGTATGCAGCAATTCCAGGACCTGACAACACCAGCATGATTTCTCTGCACAGTGATAGATGTTGTAAGCCCTAAATGAGAGCATCTTTGAATGCTGCAAGTATCTTGAGAACCACATTAAAAAAGTAAAATCTAATAACACAATTCACAGATAAATAGAAAGCAAAACCAATGAAGGAATGCCAAACCCTTATAAATCATAAGATCAGAGGGGAAAGATTTAATTGGTACCTGAGGGGTAACTTTTTCACAGAAAAAGTATATGGAACGTGTTGCCAGAGGTGGTGATTAAGCCAGGTACTATAGCACCATTTAAAAGGCATTTGGATAGATAAATAGATGGGAAATGTTTAGAGGGATATGAGCCTAATGTGGGCAGGGATTGAGTGATAGAGCAATGGTGAGGCAATCTTCGGCATTGATGGAGAGAGAGATTTGGAGTGGGTATTTTAGCCCTCAGAACCTTGAGATCTGAAGTGTTCAAGAGATTAGAATTGGTGGCATACCATGTTCTTGGAGTATAATAGAATCATACTGCACGGTCCAACTCGTCCACGCTGAGCCAGATGCCCATATACGTTAGTTCAATTTTCCCGTGTGTGACCAAATTCCCTCTGGAAATGGAGGAGGTACAACTACTAAGACCATTGAGGGCCGGATACACAAGAATAAGAACTTTTAAAATGAGCACGTTACCAGACGTCGCTTGAGGAACCACGTGCATGGTGAATGAGTGGTTCTTGATGCGTTGAGCAGAGGCACAGGACCCAGCAAACACTCCATTTCCTTGTGTAAATGCATGTTAAAATATAATCAATAATTGAATAATTACGCTAAATCTTGCATGTAATAGTATCAAATATTCTTTTAAAACTGTGTCCAATCCAGATAAAAAATTGTTCTGTTAGTTTTGTTTTAGATGCATGATCTGTCAAGAAATGTCTGCACAAAAAATGTATAATTCTGTCAATAAATGTCTGCACAAATAACTGGAGTAACCGTAGCAGGTCAGGCAGCATCTCTAGGGTTAAAGGGAGTGGGTGACGTTTTGGGTCGGGGTCCTTCTTCAGACTGCGAGTCCACTGACTCTCGGTCTGGGGAAGAGTTCCGACCCGAAGCGTCACCTATTCCTTTTCTCCAGAGATGCTGCCTTATGGGCCTGTCCCACTTAGGCGATTGTCAAGTTTCCGGCAGTCGCCTGAAAAACCGGCAACTGGAACGGCGACTGTCAGAGTGGAACACACACACACATACAAACACATCGCTTCCTTCAACAGCCCGTTATGCAGGTGGGGGGCAGGCCAAGCGGGGGGAGCGATGTCTAAAAATTCACACGGTACAAAGCCAAGGTGAAACAGACACACACAGCGATGAACAGGAAGGTTTGCGCTGTAAAAATACAGCTAAAGCACGGTAAGTCCTTTAAAAGTGGAGGGGAGAGGGGGGAGAAGAAGTGGAGACAACTTTTAAGAAGCCAGAGATACACGGCTGTGAAGCTCGGCGGCCATTTAACATTACCAGTCGGTTATCCTTGGTTCTGAAAACGACTGCTTACCTTTTTTTCCCTCAATGAGCCAATGAAATTCACCGGTCAGCACCGGCTACAACCTACTAGAACCTCCGACCTCCTGGCAACCCATTAGGACCTCCTGGCGACTCACCTACGGCTCGAGAATTCTCGCTACTCTCCATGGCGGCTTCATTCTAGTCGCCGCTAATTTTTCAACATGTTGAAAAATTCACGCCGACCATTAGTTCCCAGAATGTGGGAACTCCCCACGACCACACCAGCAACCACCCGCGAACATGTGGCGACCATATGACAACTGCATAGTCTCCTGCAGTCGCCAAAAAGTCACCTAAGTGGGACAGGCCCATAACCCGCTGAGTTACTCCAGCTTTTTGTGTCTATATCTTCGGCTTAAACCAGCATCTGCAGTTCCTTCCTACGTAAGAGCGGAACTCGCTGTCAAAACATGGAGGGGACGGGGGACACAATTTTTTGGCGGCCGCGCGCGCATGCGCACACTCACACACACACACACGCGCGCGAGGCTTCGGAGGCTCAATCCAGCGCTAAATGCAGCACAACTCTGCCTGTCTCACCGGGCTAATTACATCCCTATCTGGACTGACGGGATACCAGCGCTGGCCATATTTCCAGCAAGTCCAGGCAGGTTAACTTGGCGGGACAGGCAGAGTTGAGCTGGGTTTAGTGCTGTTTCTCTGCGCTGGCTGTGGGCCTGGGGGCCTGGGGGCACAGCTCGCGTCTGACTGCCGACCTCTCTGGCCACCCATGGGGGGGGGGCACTCAGGACAGCGCCGGAGACCCGGCCGGGATCGATCCTGGCTGCGGATGAAGCGCAGGTCTGTGCCACGTCTCCCTCCACCAATCACCGCGCTCTATCCACAGTCACCCCCCCCCCCCCACTCCTCCCTCCTCCAATCATCGCGCCCTCGATCATCAGTCCCACCCCCACTGTCTCGCGGAAAGCGGAGATTTTAAAATACGGATCACAAAAACTTGGGGGGGATGTCCCCCACCTCTCAAAACATGGGGGGGACATGTCCCCTCTGCCCCCCCCCCCCCCCCGCATGGAATGTTTGCAGTTTACACAAATGAAATTTGGAGGTTTGAGATGTTGAGTTGTGGACCTGACTAAGGGGGAAGTAATGAAATGCACAGCTGAAGAAAATGCGAACACTGCGGCTTATCTCTGCACATTCCAGAATTGATCGCTGCGTTGTCAGCTTGATATTCCGAGCACCAGTCGTGACTGAGTCACAGGCCGTCAGCTTGATTCCAGTTGTCGAGTGTTACTTTTGCAGTAACATTTTTTGCAAGAGTGTTTGTATGGCTAAACTATTTTGTCCTTTCTACATCGATTCCACTGTTGGAAAGAAAAAGAATGGTCAGGAGGGGCTGATAATGTTTTTATTCCATTACCCCCACAGTGATTGCCTTATGGAATAAAATGTCCTGTAATGCACTCATTATGTTGTACATGGCTCTGCCCTCGGGGATCTCTGTCCTACCATGGAGGATAGAATTTGGGTTGCATTTGGTCTTCATTTTTTTAAATTGTGTGGATTTTGTGCTAATCCACAATGCGAGTGTCAGTCCTGGCAAATAAATGCATTTCACAGCTTTATTTATTGACTAAGCAGAAAATCTTTTCTGATCAAATGCTGGAAATACTTTGATTAGTACGGGTGTCAGGTGGGGCAAAAGCAGGGAAATGGGGTTAAGAGGGAAAGATAGATCAGCCATGATTGAATGGTGGAGTAGACTTGATGGGCCGAATGGTCTAATTCTGCTCCTATCACATAAAGTACATATGTTTGCTCTTATGAAGAAAAAAGTGTGCATGTACTCTATCTCTACTTGGTAGAAGAGAAATTTGTTGACATGTATCCCTTTGCTCTTGAAGAACCATGAGATGCTCATGGGTGGCGTCACTGTTTCTACTGAGAGCAATGAGGATGTGATCTGCTCCTTGATGGTATTTCACCCATCCCGAAGAGCTTCAGGATGTCACTAATCAGCAGATACTTTTTGATAAGTCTGATGACTTCATATAAATGTAGAAATGGACTAGAAATGACAAAACATTTAAAAGGTCATCGAGTCAAGCAGCATGGAAACAGGCCCTTCGGCCCAACTGCCCATACCGACCAATAGGCCCCACCTACACTAGTCCCACCTGCCCAAATTTGCCTCATAAATCTCTAAACCTTTCCTATCCATGTACCTGTCCAAATACCTGTTAAGTGTGGTTATAGTATCGGTCTCAACTACCGCCCCTCGCAGCTCATTCCATATACTTACCACCCTGTCTGTTGCATTCACTTCCTCTCAAGAATGAAAGCTATTTGAAAATGTTGCATTGTTTCATGCACTGAATATTTCAGGAAGAAAATACATTTTATTTGAGTAACTGCTGTAAGTTGACTTACTGCGTGCCTTTTTCCACCTCCAAGAAATATAATTAATCTTTTCCATTAAGACTAAACCGTTTACTAATCAATACTTCTTTATTAATATTAACTTCAAGGAGATGCTGTCCTCAGCAAAAATATCAAATTCACATCATCTTCATAAAGGTTATACAGCCAGCAAAAGAATTCCATGTTCTGTTTCGCAGTTGAAGAGATCTCAGTTATTACATCATACACTTTGCTTTAAGCATGAAATATGCAGATTTGATTAATCAACAGTGCAGTTCATCACAACTGGCCTCTGAGTGTGAGAAAATAATGTGAATTAGTAATTAGAAATGATATGAAAAAAACATTATCCAGGTAAATTGTGTAAGAAGGAACTGAAGATAGACACAAATTGTTGGAATAAATCAGTGGGAAAGGCAGCATTTCTGGAGAGAAGGAATAGGTGACGTTTGGGGTTGAGACCCTTCTTCAGAGTCAGACTGAAGAAAGGTCTTGCCCTGAAACATCACCCATTTCTTCTCTCCAGACATTCACAGACATTACATTCACGCGGGCACCGGTATCGAGTTTGGATGTTGTGTATCGTTTCTGGATGTTGTGTTTCTCTTGGATGCACTTCTGGACCGCGGCTGGCTTCAGCACCTGTGGCACCAGCTTCTGCTGGGCACTTGGTATCGGAGGCCGCGTTGTTCTGGACATCAGGCGATGGGCTGGTGAGCCCAGGATCCCATCTCTAGCGATGTTTCTGAGGTTTAATAGGTTCTGAGGTTTAATAGGTCGAGGTACACATCCGACTTGGCCAGGTGGGTGCGTTCCATCAGTTGTTTTGCGCTCCTAACAGCCTGTTCAGCGAGCCCTTTACTTTGAGGGTATTCGGGGCTGCTAGTGACATGGTGGAAGTTCCATCAGTTGGCAAAGCGTTTTAATGCGTGGCTGGTAAATTGTCTTCCGTTGTCAGTTTGCAGACGCTTCAGGTCGAAGAATGTCAAGGTGGGAGCGCTGGCCAGCTTGGATTTTAAAGCTCAAATGTTTGTTGATGTTGCTGGAACCAGGTCCAGGCAGTGTCCTTCCGAGTGAGTTGTCTCAGAGGCGAACTTAGTTCGCTGAGGTTCAGTATGAACTTTCCCAGATAGTTCACCATACCCAGAAAGCGTTGTAGGCTTAACACGTCAGTGGGGGCTGGCATTTCTGTGATGGCAGCAGTTTTCTTCGGGCTGGGCTTAAGGCCATCAGAAGTTAAAATGTGTCCAACATATGTGACCTCTGGAACCCTGAACTTGCATTTGTTAGGGTTGAATTTCAGGTTGATCTCATGTGCCCGGTCCATAATACGCTTCAGGTTGTCAGGGCTGCCAACATTGTGTGAGAGTTGAGAGTGAGAAATTGCGGGTGAGCGTAGCGACCGGGGGGGAGGGGGATTCGGGTTTTTCGGGTTACGGGCCGAATTCGGCCCGTGTGCCGTAGGTTGCTGAACCCTGTCCTAGATGCTTGGCCTCATTGTGACCCCCCCCCATGTTTTACAACCAATTCACCTGGTTAGCTTTATCTCCGGCTGCTTCATGTTGTCAGCGGCTGCACATCCAACCAAGAAAGAAGAGAAGAGATGCGACGTCACTCACAGCCGTCAACTGACGCTCTTCCACAGACCGCACAGATCGCTCTGATGTCGCGCAAAAGAGACAAACTGTGCAGGGACTGAAGACAGCGTGGGAATTCTGTCATCAGCGTGAGAATTGGCTGAAATGCGTGACTCTTGTCCGTGGTCATCACTGGGACTAGAGAGAGAGCTAGAGGCGGGGAAGCTACAATTATACAGGAGACAATGGGGCGTGGTTAGTAGTGGTGAGGTCACTATGTTAAAGGAGCATGCACTGATCTACATCCTTTCTCTTGGAAACAAAGCGACCACGGCTCATACGCTAGAGGCAAACCAGGAACAGTTGGAAAACATAATGAAGCAGACTACTCGCCCACTCCGTACCGGACAGGCGGCTTGACCAAACGCCCAGAGCGGGTGCGCAACCCGCCTTCCCCTTCCTCCGCAGGAGCAACAGGAACGGGTGCAGGGACAGAGATAGGGGAACCGGGAGATGAAAGCCCAGGTGGAGGAGGAGAGCAAGGCGACGGAACGGGATCCACAGCAGGTGAAGGAGGAGAAGGGGGACCGTGCGGGCTGGGCACCATGAGCTGAGAGGGAAGGGTCCGTGGCATGCGAGGAGTGACAGGGGCAGGACTAGTCGAAGGCGGCGGTGAATGGACTGGCGGCGGGGGCTGGACAGGTGGCGGGGAATGAACAGGCGGCGAAAACGGGTCCGCGGGAGGCGGAGCAGGTTCGTTGACTAGCAGCAGGTGCTGGCGTGTCCGACGGTACACGGTGCCCTCGTAATTAACCAGGTAGGACCGGGGAGAGTCGGCATTGCCAACGACAACGGCCAGCCGGTGATGACCGGAGGTGGACATCATCCGAACAACCTGGGCTTTCATCTCCCGGTTCCCCTATCTCTCAAAGCGGGAGAGTTGGCAGCCCTGTCTAAGGCCAGGATGTGACACCAGACACACAGGGAGACACATACACACAGGAAGACACACACACACAGGGAGGGAGACAGACACACACACGGGGAGACACACACACACACACACACACGGGGAGACACACACACACACACACAGGGAGACACACACACACACACAGGGAGACACACACAAGGAGACACACACAGGGAGGCACACATACACAAACAAGGAGACACACACAGGGAGACAGACACACAAGCGCACACACACACACACACACACACACACACACACACACACACACACACACACACACACACCTTTCCTTTCCCCTCCCTCCCTCCATCCTCCCCTTCCTCCCTCCTGCCCCCATCCCCCCTCTTTCTCCCCCTCCCACCCTCTTTCCTCACCCTCCCTCTTTCTCCTTTCCTTCCTTCATCCCCTTTCTACATTCCCTCCCCTTGTCTCTCTTTGCCTCCATCCCTCCCTTTTTTTCTTTCTCTCTCTCTCTCTTTCCCCTCCCTCTCTCTCCCCGGCCGCCCAATTGGGAGTCTGGCGGGCACGGTGTAGCGTGGATTGATGGGGCTGGCGCTGCAGTGTGAGTTGAAGGGCAGGAGGGAGGGAGGGAGGGAGGGAGCGAGGCTGCAGCGGCGGCCAGCAGCGTAGCGCTCTCAGCCAGCGCAGATGCGCTGACACCCGGCGGCTGCACATCCAACCAAGAGAGAAGACGCAATGTCACTCACAGCCATCAACCGACGCGCTTCCCCAGACCGCACAGATTGCTGTCATGGCGCAAAGAGGCAAACTGTGCAGCAAAGGTCGTATAGCTCCGCTATAGGATCCTTGCTGTGCAGGGACTGAAGACAACGTGAGAATTCTGTCTTCAGCGTGTGGGCGTGAGAATTTGCTGAATTGAGTGAGTCTCACGCTCAAAGCGTGAGAGTTGTCAGCCCTGGGTTGTTGTCATGCTCCGCTGTGTCTTTGCCACATACCAGGATGTCATCCACGATGATGGCACACGGGAGTCCTTGGAACTGCTGTTCCATGTTTCTTTGAAAGACTTCGCTGGCCGAGTTGATGCCGAATGGCATCCTGAGAAATTTAAATCTGCCAAACGGTGTGGCAAACGTGTGGTCAGGTTTGATGACACGCCATCTAGTGGTAGGTAGAATTAGTGTAGATAGGGCACCTTAGTTGTTACCAAAGATCTTATAGTGGAGCAAGATGGGTTACTCTCACGCAAATGTGTAGTCCGCTCATGGGCGGATTCATGGGTGATTATAGGACCCATTTTAGCAACCAGCCCCCGCCATCTTGTTCCGCCATCTTGCTTCCGGTCAAAGATCGGATCTTTGTTTCCGCAGCGGGGAGAGGGAGTGTGGGGCCCGGGGAGAGGGAGTGTGGGGCCCGGGGAGAGAGAGTGTGGGGCCCGGGGAGAGGGAGTGTGGGGCCCGGGGAGAGGGAGTGTAGGGCCCGGGGAGAGGGAGTGTGGGGCCCGGGGAGAGGGAGTGTGGGGCCCGGGGATAAGGCCTAGTGTGTGTGAAGTTGCGGGGAGGTTTACAGTGTTTCTTATTTAATGTCCCTTGTCTAGTCTGAAATAAAGTTCATCATTGGATCAGAAGAAATATAATTGTGTGTGTTATATGATTATATACATTTATATCACATTCATGTATGTGTGTTTATAAACATTTTATTCTTTAACAAGAATTAACAGAATTATGAACTAACAGAATTATGAATCTAACCCTATATCACACACAAAATCTTCCCCCGCAATGTCAATTACCCTGCGAGTCGGGTCGGTTCCGGTTACTACAAAATCAACTCAAACACTGCTTGTGAGCCATTTAAAAAGAAATTATTTAAAATATATTAAAAAAGACAATTACCAGAGTCAAATTTTATTCTTGACAAGAAGTATGAACTGACAGAATGATGAATCTAACCCTATATCACACACACAAACTGTTCATTGATTACACTGCGAGTCGGGTCGGGTCAGGTAGGCTCCGGTTACTAAAATGGGCGGGGAAAAATGCCCAGGATCCCCTCCGTAGCGTACTACACGTCAGCCCATTGTATTTAGCAGGAGTAGCCTATCTTGCTCCGTTATAAGATCTTTGGTTGTTACGGGCAAGTTAGGCCAAAGGGCCTGTTCCCATGCTGTACGACTATGACAATTCTTTCATATTATTTCAGAATTCAGGTGGCACAGTGGCGCAGCTGGCAGAGCTGCTGCTTCACAGCAACAGAGAACCGGGTTCAATCCTGACCTCAGGTTCTGTCTGTGTGAAGTTTGTACATTCTCCCCATGACTTTGTGGGTTACTTCCAGGTGCTCTTGTTTCCTCCCACATCCCAAAGTCTTGCAGGTTTGTAGACGGGTTCACTTAATTAAATGAAATATTGCCCCTAGGGTGAATCAGGAAATGGGATAACGGAGAACAAATGTGTATAGGTGATCGATGTTCAGCATGGACTTGGTGGACCGAAGGGGCTGTTCACATGCTGTATCTCTAAAACTGAGGTCAACAATTCTTCTTATATCCTACTGAATTGTAATAGCCATGCATTACACTATAACATTTCTCCAAAAAATTATATTACCAATAATTCAAAGTGCAATGACTCCAATAATTAATTAACTTGCATGTGAATATAAAGCTCAAGCATTGACAGATACTAAAATGCAATGCATGTCTAATATTGATATCATTAGAAAACTTATAATGGGTCAAGTAGCTTTCATTGAAATAACTTTGAATTGAACTCAATAGGCCTTGAAGATTCCATCACATAGATTTCCAGTGACATCATTCACGAATATTTTGGCATCATGAGAATAGCAGTAACACTTAGACTTGCAATGGTAGATTTTGAGAAGCAATTAATCCAGTGAAACACTCACATACTGTTCTCCAGTTTCTAGCAAGGATACTCTCCCAGGATTTCATGAGGCTCATTCCACCTACATATTTCTGGCTCACATTAAGCCTGACGGTTAGTAGTAGGATGGATTTGGAAATGGTACGCTAGCCTGCCTCACCAACGACTCTACTTATACTTGACGCTGCTTCAGGAAAGCACCCAACATACAGTAATTAGGACCATTTAGAGGTGACATAGTGACGAAACGATAGAGTTGCTGCTTTACAATGCCAGAGACTCGGCTCTGATCCTGACCATGGGTGGTGTGTGTACGGAGTCAAGACGCTGCGAACGATGTCAAGACGCTGCGTACGCCGTCAAGGCGTTACGGGTCGACAGGCCGTTGGCACGCGGAATTTTCTGACAGTGCAGGATTTTCGGAGCCCCGCGCGATGTCGGGACCAGCCCCACACAACTCCATACGCCTCCGCAGTTCGAAGTGGGACCGGCCCCGCGCAATCGCATGCTGGTGGGACAGGCCCTTTACAAGCACATCCCACTAAATTCAAGAACCTCTTCCCTCCTGTTATCATATTCTTAACTGGACCTCTCAGCTGCTAAGGATGAATTTCTATCTTCTAATCTACTTTGCTGTGGTCCTTGCAATTTTATTTTATCTATACTTCCTCTGTAGCTGTAACATTATATATTTCACACTGTTTATTTTCTCTACCGCACTACCTGATGTACTCATGTATAGCATGATTTGCCTTGATGGCACACAAGACAAACGTTTTTGGCTGTACCTCGATACACATGATAATGATAATCCAATACCAATTTTAGAGATGACATCATCCAATTTTAAGTTGCCAACATAAAACACTTTTAAAATTCTGTAAATCTTTTCACTGTATATCGTAAATTTTCCAAAACCTGCTGGGATAACAAAAATAGCTGGAAAATGAATGGATGCAGATCTTTTGAAAAAGCTCATCCTCAAGACACAGAAAGCTAAAGGGAGATGATGATGAGCAAGTGTCTTATTTTCAGGTTGTACAGAGCAGATGAGTATTTAAAATACACCCAAAAGTGGCACTGCCGGACCTGCAGATGAAGTGTCCTCTCTGTGACTCTCAAAACACTGCAAGAACACACCCTGCAACTCTCCAGTGACAACACGTTTAAAGGATATAACTTTTTTATGAATTCATGCATCATGCTATTCGGTATGGAAAGTCTGCCCTCTAGCATCTCCTTTTGATGGTGACTGAACTATAAGACTGCAATTCTTGGAAACTATTCATAGACCATTCTGCTGCTTAGAGACCCCTTATTGACAGCACGGGCCTTGAACAAAAACTTATTCCAGAAGACACTGTTGGGGTATGATTTACTCTTGAAATTTCTTAGCTCCCAAATGTGAATGTTAAAACAGGCAAGCAATATTTTTAAATCTTGCTAAACTCTTAGGTCTCTCAGTTCCCCTAAGGCACCAACTATGCGGCATTGTCAAGTTATTATTTCTGTCCTTAATATTTCCAATCACAGTCCTATTGCAGCACTATAATCAAGTCTTTTTTTCCAAAATATTCCTTTTTCAGAAAATATTGTACCAATGAGAAAAGTTCCAAATTACATTAGCAGAGCTGCCTCAATCCTTCCTCAAATGTCAACCTATCTATTCCAAATGGCTGTCAAATAAATCTTCGCTGAACCGCTTCCAACACATTTACAACCTTCCTAAGGAGACAAATGACATTCACAGCAGCCTCAATGTGGTTTCACAATCTTCATTTCTGATGGATTGTCTGTATGGGGAAGTTCCACCGCTGACTGGTGGTCTGCAAGGGGGTGTGGCATTGACTGTTATTTTGGGAACAAAGTAGTATAAGCGAGTTTGGTATTTCAATTTCGCATGCCCAGGTCATTGGTCATTCGCGATAAACATTCTCGCAAGCTGAGCTGCTGCGTGTATACAGACCAGCGTTTCATCCATAATTTCCAGTTTTGCTTCAGGGTAAGAAAATACTGCTTTAAAAACAATAACTAGGTGTATTTATGGTTCTTTTGTACAAAACTACAATGATTTTGTTGGTTTTATTGCTTTACTAGACTAAGTGGGACCCGTTGGGTCCCAGCTTCACACAGGAGGGCTGGTCCCCCAAAGCAATATTCCACCTCTCCACCAATTCCAATATTGTTGGCCAGTGGGGGGGGGGGGGGGGGGGGGGGGTTCTGGAGAGCTAGCATGGGTGTTGTGGACTGAGGGGACTGGCGGGCTGGCAGCTGAGAAACTGCCAGAAATTCTGCCGAAAACAGGGGTGAACAATCAATTTTAGACAATTTCATTGTTTTTTACAGATCACAGCAATGAAGGAGGAAAGTCTATCCTTACGTGGATCTCTGGAGCACTAGTAAGGGTGTTGTGCGCTGAAGGGACTGGTTTCCAGAGAGCTAGTATGGACATTGTGGACTGAATGGATTCTTGGACTTGCAGTTCAGTGAGTCATGGCTGGTGGGCTGGCAATTCACTAAGTCATGGCTTGTGGGCTGGCACTTCAGTCAGTTATAGCTGGTGGGCTGGCAGTTCACTTACTTATGACTGGTGGGCTGGCATTCCAGTCACTCAAGGCTGGTGTGGTGGCAGTTCACTCAGTCACCCCTCCTCCCTTCACCCCCCACTCTGCTCCTTGCCATCCCCCTCCCCCCCACGCATTTATTCCATCTCCCCTCAACCTCCCCCCCCCCCCCCCCTTGCACTCTTAGTGCCTCTCCGACAGCACAGCCATTCCTGCCTATTAGTTTGCCATTGTGATGAAGAACACGCAAACATGGCAAGTGGAAAAGGATTTATTACAGTTTAAAATGTGAATGACTCTTAAAATATAACCTCAAAAGTCATAATTCAGTGCAGGGCAGCAAATCCAATCTCACAGCACTTGAAGCGGAGTGCAGGCCGCAAATCCAATCTCACAGCACTCCAAGCGGAGTGCAGGCAGCAAATCCAATCTCACAGCGCTCCAAGCATAGTGCAGGTAGCAGATCCATCCTCACAGCACTCCAAGCAGAGTGCAGGCAGCAAATCCAACCTCACAGCAAGCGGAATGCAGGCAGCAAGTACAAACTCACAGCACTCCAAGCAGAGAGCAGGCAGCAAGTCCAACCTCATAGCACTCCAAGAAGAGTGCAGGCAGCAAGTCCATCTTCACAGCAGGCAGAGTGCTGCAGCAACTCCAACCTCACAGCACTCCAAGCAGAGTGCAGGCAGCAAGTCCAATCTCACAGCAGTTCAAGTGGAGTGCAGGCTGGCAAATCCAATTTCACAGCAATTCTAGCAGAGTACACACCCATACACTCACACACCCACACTCACACGCACACATACACATACTCAAAGACTCACTCACACACTCACTCACACACATGCACTCACACATACACATAGAGTCAAAAGACACACATACAGTCACACACTCATTCAGGAACAGCTTCTTCCTGGCAGCCATTAAGCTATTAATCATAGCAAATAAGTTCTGAACTATAAAATATTATATTATTTGTACTATTTGTTATTTGTTGATCACGCGCACCTTCCACCTCACACAAACCCTCCACCTCACACACACTCTCCACCTCACACACACCCTCCACCTCACACACACCCAAACACACAGATTCTCACACACAGACTCTCACAAAGACACACACACAGACACACACACACACACAGCATCAATACTAAAATGCCAAGTAACTTCAGAACGTGGTCAAGCATACTGAATCTTGTTACTGACCATATACACTATGTTGTAGTTTGAAAATAAGAACACAGGTGTGTCTAAACCAAATTATTCAAATGTTTAAAACCTTTTTTATTCTGAAACATTAATCTAGAGCTGCTGCTACTGCAAAAACGTGATTTAAATAACTTTCAACGAACACACACACTCACCATATATATGGCAGTAAGCTCTCTTGAATTACTCAAATGCTCAGCGCGGCGTCTCCACTTTGGGCCTTCCGCACTCAGCGCGACCTCTGAACTCACCGGAAATGACACAACCAGCGCCTCCTCTGCACTCACTGGAAATGACGCAATCAGCGCCACCTCTGAACTCACCGGAAATGACGCAATCAGCGCCACCTCTGAACTCACCGGAAATGACGCAATCAGCGCCACCTCTCCACTAAGCGTAAGTCAAGGAATAAGCGCCGATTTTGCATTAAACAGTCCTGATCTAATAAAACGTTTATTCATGGTTTTTCCTTCCAAAAACTGTTGCACACTTTTCAATAGGCACACCGCTTTTCAATAGCCACTCCGCTTTTCAATAGCCACTCCGCTTTTCAATAGCCACTCCGCTTTTCAATAGCCACTCCGCTTTTCAATAGCCACACCGCTTTTCAATAGCCACACCGCTTTTCAATAGCCACACCGCTTTTCAATTAGCCACACATTTCCAATTAGCCACACTTTTCCAATTAGCCGCACTTTTCAATTAGCCGCACTTTTCAGTTAGCCGCACATTTCAGTTAGCCGCACTTTTCAGTTAGCCACACATTTCCAATAGCAGCACATTTCCAATAGCCGCACAGTTTAGAGGCACAGTTTAGAAGCACAGTTTTGTGGCACAGTTTAGTGGCACAGAAAAACATTTATTCCTTCCAAACACAGTTCCAAATAAACCACACAAAACCACACTCACAGTTGAGTAGACATGTGTTCAGTGTTATTCACAGTTCAGACTGAGAGTTGTGGCCTCTCCCTCCCCCATCTTGCAGCAACTGAGCCACGTCCATACGTCTGGGTTTTATAGTCCCTCCCCACTCCCACCAGAAGGGGCGTGGCCTTCGTGGTGTGATTGGCAGGAGAGAGAATCTCAACCTTTTTAAAACATTGATAAGTCTTTTATTTTTCATCGATGGGAAAAATCCTCTGCACCTGATGAGCAGAGGGGGTCTCTGGGTAAGATGGCCAAAAATCACAGCCGTAAGTGGTAGCGTTCTTTCTAAAATCAATATACAGTGCAAACAGGAAGTGGTCAAGTTTAGACTTTTAATTATATAGATTGCTTTATGTTTCGGTGAGTGAACGAGATCGTGACGATGAATAACACACATTTTTTATTGTTTTTGTTTTGCGGGGGAGAATGAATGAAAGGGTTCAGAGAAAACATGGCAGATTAAATTTAATGGGAGTAAACTGTGACAGAACATCTTAGTGAGACCATTTGGGAGAGAGAACGGATGCCTGTTCTCGGTCTCTTTGAAGGAGGCGCCGCCCGCCCCAGAGAGTGGGCAAATGCGGAGCCAACCCGTAATATGAATGGGAGCATTTTCTCAGTCAGACTTTATCGACAGTTGGGGTGGGGGATCTGGGAGAGAGGGAGCTGGCGATGCAGCACAGACAGAACAGTTTAATAACGACCCATTGAAATCCGCCCTTCGGCCACTCAGCAACCCGGGCTGATCTGATCTGACAGCCCACTCGCTAGCTCGCTGCGTGCCCGATCCTAACACAAAACCTCCACAAAATCTTTGGGCTTCGGGTAACACCTGCATAAAAAGCCTCTGCTAACAAGGGCTGGCGAACTGTGCCTTAATGGTACATTCACACCGCCTGTAGGTAAAGCATCAGCCCACATCACACTGATACAGTCGCTGCCTGCCTCAAATTAAATATATTATTACACATAAATGATGAATAAAGATAAGAAAATGTTTCAAACACAAGTAATATTTTCTTATTCCAGTAGCAATCACATTAAGGATTAAATGAAAATAATAAATTATATTTGAATATCTCATAATTGCAGATTAATGAACTGAACTAGAACTGGGACTGTGTAAGTAGTGTGTGAACAGCAGAACAAGAAAGGAAGCTATTGAGTTGACGGAATTCTAGTTTAATTCCTTGGTAGAATAGTTAACAATTTATACACAGTTTATACAGCGCTGTGTTCGCTTTTTTTTCCCGAATGACCTTTGACTAATCCCATGATTCCTTGCGTTTATCGAAATACAGAACTCGCTTATTGGCACAGATGGTTTGTTTAGTTGTGGGTGGTGAGTGTTGCGGTGGGGGAGGGGGGTTCTTTCTTTGGTCTGATACATGATTGTTGTGACAAAATGGGAGGGGTAATAGCACGAGCAGAAGGTTGTGTGAGGGGATCGCTACTACCATTGTGGGGGTATAAGTTATGTTTTGCCATTGATTTTAGTTTAGCTTAATCTATTGTCACATGTAACCGGGTACAGTGAAAAGCTTTTGTCGCGTCAGCAGAAAGAAGCTGATAGATAGGTGTGAAGGAATATTAATCATTTTTTGAGTTAACTGAATTTATTTTAAATAGTTTAATTGTTTTAGTACTTAGTTCCTTATTTAATTATTCAAAATTGTACTTTGTTTAACATTTAATAGATTTGATAAGCTTTAAAATCCTTTTGAATTCAGAAATATTTTTAGCTTTGATGGGTTTGGGCTGCCTAAGTCTGGATATAAATTAGCTAACCGTCTAAGTCCTTGGCTGTTTTGCAGCTAAAACTTCTTCAGTCCAATCCAGGCATCCCCACCTCCTCCCACGTGACTGTTTTTCCACATGCAAAGCCCTACCATCATGCCTGACCATTCCATTGAGAAATGGGCCAGCACATTATAGAAGTAACTGCTAAAGAGAAATATGAATTTGCTACATATGTCTATAGACAATGCCAGCTGCTGGCTGATGGCAGGGCCATGTTTCCAGGCTGTTTCTGTGTGTATGAAGAAACATAATTAATTCTCAACCTCTCAGTATTTTTTCCAAGTAGTCATAAGAAGAAATGGTAACAAAAATAAGTATGATTGCAATAAAAACAACCTGCAGGTCAGGCAGCATCTGTGTAAAGAGAGACAGTAAATACTTTTGGTTTGAACCCTTCATCAGAACTGGGAAAGAGCAAAAACTAGCTAGTTCACAGTAGTGGAGAACATGAGGGAGAGATCAATAGAACAAAGAGAATATTTCTAATTGAGGGGAAACCAAATTAATAAATGTGAAAAAACACTGGCAGTATCTCCGGAAGACATGAACAGGCAACATTTCAGGTCAGGACCCTTCTTCGGACATTGTAATGGGGGCAGTGGGTGGGGGGGTATTGGTAGATGGTTGGCCAAAAGCCAGATGAAAAGCCAGATGAAAAGACAAAAGGATGTGAGATAAGGAGAGAAGATTCAAGATTCAAGATTCAAGAGAGTTTATTGTCATGTGTCCCATATAGGACAATGAAATTCTTGCTTTGCTTCAGCACAACAAAATATAGTAGGCATAAATAAATACAGATCAGTGTGACCATATACCAATGAATATATATATATATACACACATAAATAAGCAAATAAATGTCGGGGGACTGACATTCTGGCATTCTGGCAGGCAGGTTTGCTAGGGCTACACGTGTGGGTTTAAACTAAATAGTGGGGGGGAGGGATTGACAAATTGGGAGTATAAAGATGGAGTTGAAGGGGAAGTGGTTGCAGGGAAAATTACAAAAGATTCTCGAATTAATGGGAAGGAAAGCTTGAAAATGGACAACAGAGTAAAGTCAGGGCCAATTACGAGCGGTGCGAGGGGGGAAGTGAATACGGAGGTCAAAGTAGTGTATATGAATGCGCGAAGTATAAGGAATAAAGTGGACGAGCTTGAAGCTCAGTTAGAAACTGGCAAGTATGATTTTGTGGGAATTACTGAGACATGGCTGCAAGAGGGCCAGGGTTGGGAACTACTGAATATTCAAGTGTATACCTCCTATCGAAAAGACAGACAGGTGAGCAGAGGGGGTGGGGTTGCCCTGTTGGTGAGGAATTAAATTCAGTCCCTTGCAAGGGGTGACATTGAAACAGGAGATGTGGAGTCAGTATGGATAGAACTAAGGAATTGTAAGGGTAAAAAGACCCTAATGGGACTAATCTACAGGTCCCCAAACAGTAGCCTGGATATAGGGCACAAGTTGAATCTGGAGTTAAAATTGGCATGTAGCAAAAATAATGCTGTGGTTGTTATGGGAGATTTCAACATGCAGGTAGACTGGGAAAATCAGGTTGGTACTGGACCCAAGAAAGGGACTTTGTAGAGTGCATTTGTGATGGATTCTTTGAACAGCTTGTATTGGAGCCTACCAAGGAGAAGGTAATTCTGGATTTAGTGTTATGTAATGAACCGGATTTGATAAAGGACCTCGAGGTTAATGAGCCATTAAGAGGCAGTGACCATAACATGGTCAGGTTTAATCTACAATTGGAGAGGGAGAAGAGTAGATCGAAGGTGTCAGTGTTGCAGTTGAATAAAGGGGGTTATGGGGCCATGAGGGAGGAGCTGGCCAAAGTTTACTAGAAAGATACACTAGCAGGGATGACAGTGGAACAACAATGGCAGGTGTTTCTAGGAATAATACAGAAGGTGCAGGATCAGTTCATTCCTAGGAGGAAGAAAGATTCCAAGGGGAGAAAGGGACGGCCATGGCTGACAAGGGACGTCAGGGACAGTATAAAAATTAAAGCGAAGAAGTACAACGTAGCAAAGATGAGCGGGAAGCAAGAGGATTGGGTAATGTTTAAAGAACAGAAGATAACCAAAAAGACAATATGGGGAGAAAAGATGAGGTACGAAGGTAAGCTAGCCAGGAATATAAAGCAGGATAGTAGAAGCTTCTTTAGGTATGTGAAGTGGAAAAAATTAGTTAAGACCAAAGTTGGACCCTTGAAGACCGAAAAAGGTGAATTTATCATGGGGAACAAGGAAATGGCAGGTGAGTTGAACAGGTACTTTGGATCTGTCTTCACTAAGGAGGACACAAACAATCTTCATGATTGTGTAGTGGCCAGAGGATCTGGGGTGACAGAGGAACTGGAGAAAATCCACATTAGGCAGGAAATGGTGTTGGATAGACTGATGGGACTGAAGGCTGATAAATCCCCAGGGCCTGATGGTCTGCATCCCAGGGTACTTAAGGAAGTGGCTCTAGAAATCGTGGATGCATTGATGATAATTTTCCAATGTTCTATAGACTTAGGATCAGTTCCTGTGGATTGGAGGGGAGCTAATGCTATCCCACTTTTTAAGAAAGGCGGGAGTGAGAAAACGGGGAATTATAGACCAGTTAGCCTGACGTCGGTGGTGGAGAAGATGCTGGAGCCAATTATAAAAGATGAGATAGCCGCACATTTGGATAGCAGTAACAGGATCGGTCCGAGTCAGCATGGATTTATGAAGGGGAAATCATGCTTGACTAATCTTCTGGAATTTTTTGAAGATGTAACTAGGAAAATGGACAAAGAAGAGCCAGTGGGTGTAGTGTACCTGGACTTTCACAAAGCATTTGATAAGGTCCCCCATAGGAGATTAATGGGCAAAATTAGGGCACATGGTATTGGTGCTGACATGGATAGAGAAGTGGTTGGCAGACAGGAAACAAAGAGTAGGGATTAACGGGTCCCTTTCAGAATGGCAGGCAGTGACTAGTGGGGTAGCGCAAGGCTCGGTGCTGGGACCGCAGCTATTTACAATATACATCAATGATTTGGATGAAGAGATTCAAAGTAACATTAGCAAATTTGCAGATGACACAAAGCTGGGTGGCAGTGTGAACTGTGAGGAGGATGCTATGAGAATGCAGGGTGACTTGGACAGGTTGGGGGAGTGGGCAGATGCAAGGTAGATGAAGTTTAATGCGGATAAATGTGAGGTTATCCACTTTGGTAGCAAAAACAGGGAGGTAGATTACTATCTAAATGGTGTCAAGGGAAAAGGGGAAGTACAATGGGATCTGGGGGTCCTTGTGCATCAGTCTATGAAAGTAAGCATGCAGGTACAGTCGGCAGTGAAGAAAGCGAATGGCATGTTGGCCTTTATAAAAGAGGAATCGAATATAGGAGCAAAGAGGTCCTTCTGCAGTTGTACAGAGCCCTAGTGAGACCACACCTGGAGTATTGTGTGCAATTTTGGTCCCCTAATTTGAGGAAGGACATTGATGCCATTGACGGAGTGCAGCGTAGGTTTACAATGTTAATTCCCGGGATGGCGGGACTGTCATATGCTGAGAGAATGGAGCAGCTGGGCTTGTACACTCTGGAGTTTAGAAGGATGCGAGGGGATCTCATTGAAACATATAAGATTTTTAAGGCCTTGGACATGCTAGAGGCAGGAAACATGTTCCCGATGTTGGGGGAGTCCAGAACCAGGGGCCACAGTTTAAGAATAAGGAGTAAGCCATTTAGAACGGAGACGAGGAAACACTTTTTCTCACAGAGAGTGGTGAGTCTGTGGAATTCTCTGCCTCAGAGGGCGGTGGAAGTAGGTTCTCTGGATGCTTTCAAGAGAGAGCTAGATAGTGCTCTTAAAAAAGCAGAGTCAGGGGATATGGGGAGAAGGCATGAACGGGGTATTGATTGGGGATGATCAGCCATGATCACATTGAATGGCGGTGCTGGCTCGAAGGGCCAAAATGCCTACTCCTGCACCTATTGTCTATTGTGTAAAGTGCAATGGGCTATTAATGTTCAGAGTTTTGTTTAAGTTGAGTTTAATAGCCTGTAAGGCATGTAATGTGAAGCCAGAGGAAGGGATGTAGGTGGAAGGAGATGGGTGGTGAGGGGGTTGGTGGTGGGGGGGGGGGTTAGGAGAGGGAAAAGTGTGGCGAGATTGTGGGAGAAATTAGAGTGCATCTAGGTGGGGCACAGGGAAAAGAGGGGGAGAAAGAGAGCTGGTGGGGGCATGGTGGGGGCATGTTTGTTGGTTAGTTACCAAAAATTGGATAAATCGATGTTAATACTGTTGGATTGTAAACTACCCAAGCGGAATATGAAGTGCTGTAAATGTAACAGTTAAGTTTGATCTGTTGCTAATATAAGGTTGTGGGACATACCCAGCAGGCCAGACTATAGACATAAAAAATGAATGAAAACGCCGAGCAAGAATGATAACAGGCCAGGTTAGCCTGCTGATAGCACATTTCAGAACTATATCCAATTGCCCACAATTTTCCATTAGGTAAAGCCAATACATGTAAAATAAAGGGCAATGTCAGCAGGCAAGATACCAGCAAAATCAAACAATTGCAAAACTACTTCCTAGAGCATGCTCTGATTTATTTGAGAAGTAACAGCATCTAAATAAATTTGATAAATAGCCTTATGCTTTGAGATTTTATACTGATAGGGAGTTATTTTATGACTTTCTCCTCTAGCCATTTTATCCTTGATATAATGAATGAACAATAAGTCATTGAATATTATACTTGAAATGTTTTTAGTGATTAAAGTACCGTACAAAAATGCCAAATAAAAACTCATTTGTTTATGGTAACATTTATTACTTTGATTAATGTTTACTAAATTTACTAAGTGATAAATTTCACACACCTGTACATGATTGATTCAGATCCTTTAGACATTTTATACAGCTAACTGGAAAGTTTTACATCATTAACATTTATTTTGTATCCCTCCAATCTACTTTATATCAAATATATTCAATAATAATACATAAATGCAAGTCAATCAATTAAAGTAATTTCTTAATATTACATTCTTACAGCACATAAAAACTTCAGACAATGGGTAACTCATAAATAATGTTCAAAATGAGTTTATAATTATTTAGCATTGTAATTCTAGAAACATCATATTTACCAAATGTAAATTTGACACAGAGTAATGCAACTGTCAACAATATTGTACTTAACCGGTTAATATAATTAAAACATCTCAAATTTATATTTCTCTTCCATAACTCTTGTTAACGTGTTAAAGTTTTCTTGTTACGATGATACAACAATGATCATTAGCATTGATCAGGCCAAATATGAGCAAGTACTACAAAATGCTGAAATAGTTCCAAAAAACCCCATAATTTCAGAAGCATCAGACTCTTTTTCTATCCTATGCGGAAGTGTGAATCTACTGAATTAGACTATACATGGGGAAAAGATTATTGTTCCTGATTCTGGGTCTTCCATACCATACTCTAGAACAGTGGTTCCCAACCTTTTTTTGGCCATGCCCCACCTAATCACCTCTAAAATCCTGATGTCCCCCCCCCCCCCCCCCCACATATTTTAGCACGAGCAGACAAAGAAATAATTCTCAGAAAATGGAATTTACTCAAAATAACATCTGAAACATAAACCACATATGTTTACCTGATGCCCCCCTTAAAAATCAAATTGCCCCCCTGTGGGGCGTACGCCCCACGTTGGGAACCACTGCTCTAGAACATCATATAAAAGATAATTGAGGTACCCTCCTCAGAAGTGATTGTTTAGGACTATGTGGGAGACAGTGAACACATAGTCCTTTGACTCAGAAGCTGGACAATTACAAATTGAACCACAGCTGGGAGAACAATATCTGCCTTATCTTGAGTAAACATAAAATGCTAGAGTAACTCAGCTAGAAAGGCACTTTGCTTATATATTCACTCGACAAATGCTGTCTGACCCACTGAGTTACTCCAGCAATTTGTTTTTTGCTCAAGATTCCAGCAACTGAAATTCTTTCTGCAGTGCCACAATCTGCTTTATCTTGTTTATGAGGATAATATTTCAGGGCTGCCAACTCTCAGGCATTGAACATGAGACTCATGCATTTCGCACAATTCTCACGCTCTCACGCTGATCACAGAATTTTTCACGCTAAAAAAAATGATTTTAAAAAATAAAGAAAGTCACGAACAATTCAATTCGCCCGAGGCTTCCAGATCTCCTCCACACTCACCAATGAGAATAGTTTTCTGTCGGCGGGTTTACCGTAAAGAACGAGCAATTTGATTGGCTTAAGCCCATCGCGCATTATTAATATGCATAAGCTTGACCTTCCACAGGAACATGATGAGGATGCTGCTTTACAGCTTGCAACTTAAACGGTTTTGCTTCCATTCCACGAGAAAAGTAAGATATAAATATATTCCTGATATCACTGGCCACATCACGTGTGGAGATACATAAGGACCATGCTCATTTTTGCGTGCAGTGGAAATGTAATTCATAACCTAGTCTGGGCTCAATTGGGCTGAGTCACGGCAGAATCTGTGTCCTTTTGTGTATTAATCAGTTCCTTGTTTCCACATTTTGACTTCTCTAAATTTGCAGCCATAACTTATGCAAACTTCTGGCAGAATTCAATGGAAGTTTGCTCAGATTGAGAGGGACATTAACCTTGACACATTCAGCGATCAGCTCCAGTGCATCAAAAGACATTGGTCATTAGTCCAGTGGTTACATTTTTCAAGATTTACTTCTTACTGTGCTGGAGGATGTCACATACCATGAGTAAATATTGAGCCAAAGTGTCGCCAATATTTTCTCTGCGAGGATGTGGATCAGATGGAATAAATCTTTCCGTTTATTAATTCCCAGACGTGTGGCAGCAGCAGAACTTATTTGGTGATGTAAAAGCTGCCTTAAATGATGTAACTTCAGTAATTGTTCAATTAATACCAGACTTAAGCAGCATCAGAGGCTAAGTGTGTTGCATTTAGTATTGCTGTTGTCCTGATAGAACATAGAACACAGAGGAATACTCTTCCTCTCTCCTGAAAAGAAGAAAAAAAAAAAAACGGGGCGCCATGGTGGTGCAGCGGCAGAGTTGCTGCCTTACGGTGCCAGAGACCTGGATTCCATCCTGACTGTGGATACTGCACGTTCTCCCTGTGACCATGTTGGTTTTCTCCCACACTCCAAAGACGTGCAGTTGTAGATTAATTGGTTTGGTAAAAATTGTACATTGTCCCCAGTGTGTAGTATAGTGTTAGTGTACGGGGTATTTCTCTCCCATCTTCTACACCCAGCCTCTCTCGTTGTTCTTTTCACTCTGCTCTGACCAAAAGTCTTATCTTATAGCACACAAAGTTCTGGAGTAACTCAATGGGTCAGGCAGCGTCCCTGGAGAAAATGGATATGTCATGTCTCAGGTCGGGACCCTTCATCAGTCTGAACAAGGGACCACTCCTGAAATGTCATCTATCCATGTTCTCCAGGGATACTGCCTGACACACTGAGTTACTCCAGAGCTTTGTGTGCTTTCGTGTAAACTAGATCTGCAGTTCCAGGTTTCTACATGCTGTACATCTTTTGTTCCCGTCTTAACTCCAAGGTAAAGTCACCAGTGCAGTGAGGCATAGTGCTGCCTGACCCACTAAGTTATTCCAGAAATTTGTTTCCTTTTGTGAATACCTTCTCTTTGTTCTTCTCTTTCTTTTTGGTCAGTAAGTTTGTATGTCATAGAGTCATAGAGTTTTACAATGGAAACAGGCCCTTCAGCCCAACTTGCCCACACCGGCCAACATGTCTCATCTACACTAGTTCCACCTGCCTGCATTTGGCCCATATTCCTCTAAACCTGTACCTATCTCACTGTTTCTCGTGTGCTGCACCTGTTGATCAGAGCCTGGCTCTACTGTGTAATGTAATTAGGAATGTAATTTAGCCTAACCGTATTCATACGTAATCCAATTTAAAGCATAAATGTTGCATTCAAGTGTAAGTTAAAAGACTCGCTACAGTATGCACCAGATTGCACAATTTCAAGCTGAAAAATGCAAAAGCTCCCTACCGTGGTACAGGGGACACCCCCCCTCCCACACCCTCCCCTCCTCAATTCCTAATTACATTACACAGTAGAGCCAGGCTCTGATCAACAGGTGCAGCACACGCTCCCTCGCAATTTCTCACTCTCAACTCTCACCCACTGTCAGCAGCCCTGATATTTACTCTCGAACTCTGAGGGATCTGAGAAGGATGAAATCTTACTAGAATTTGCAAGCTCTCGCAATGGTGAGGCAGATGGTGCTTGACAGGAACAGTGGATTGTTTTGAATGCTTTGTGCTCATTCCACAGTTGATGATTACCTCTGCCTGCTCCTTCCTCGGAGTGTTGAGATGCTCAGTGCTCTTGCTGCAGCTCCTCCTCCAGTTTCACCAAGCATAGGCCAGAAATTCCTACGAGTTCTTTTTGAAAGGAAACTTTGAGAACATACTTAGTATTTTTTTGGTTCTTCTGGACACTTCTTGTATGACAAGGACTGGAGCAGGCTGCTTCTTTCAGGAAAATCTTTTTCACCCAGAGAGTTATGCCCCTGTTCCACTTAGGAAACCTGAACGGAAACATCTGGAGGCTTTGTGCCCCACCCAAGGTTTCCGTGCGGTTCCCGGAGATTTTTGTCAGTCTCCCTAATGGTCGAAAGTGGTTTCCGCTTCTTCTATGTTCCGGCGATTATTTCAAAAAATTCTAAACCGGCCGCGACTAAAAATAGGTTGCCGTTTTAAAAATCGGTAATTTTTTAGTCGAAGCCGGTTGTGATGCTAGTTGAAGATGGTTGCCGGAGGTTGCAGGTGGTTGCCGTAGGTTGCAGGTAGTGGAAGGTAAGATCTTCCACTACCTGCAACCTCCGGCAACCACTTTCAACTAGCATCGCAACCGGCTTCGACTAAAAAATTACCGATTTTTAAAATGGCAACCTATTTTTAGCCTCGGCCGGTTTTGAAGTTTTTGAAATAATCGCCGGAACATAGAAGAAGCGGAAACCACTTTCGACCATTAGGGAGACTGACAAAAACTTCCGGGAACCTCCGGGAACCGCATGGAAACCTTGGGTGGGGCGCAAAGTCTCCAGAGGTTTCCGTTCAAGTTTCCTAAGTGGGACAGGGGCATTATGAATCTGTGGAATTCTCTGCCTCAGAAGGCAGTGGAGGCCAATTCTATGGATGCTTTCAAGAGAGAGTTAGATAGAGCTCTTAAAGATAGCAGAGTCAGAGGATATGGTGAGAAGGCAGGAATGGGGTACTGAATATGGATGATCAGCCATGATCACAGTGAATGGCGGTGCTGGCTCAAAGGGCCGAATGGCCTACTCCTGCACCTATTGTCTATTGAATGTGGTAAATGCATGGAAGCAATGTGATTTATCTATTGAACGTAATCAGAGACTTTAGCTGGAGACGTTGGTCTCAGAGAGGACATTGACCTTGGTTCACCTATCCTGCCAATACATTTGGAGCTTTTGCAAAAAACAAGAATTGGTAAAACTTCTCCACTGCTTTGAGGTGCTTACTGTAGCATATCCGTGTCCTTGAAGCGTATATGAGGGTGGGAATGAATACTGCTTAATAGACCATGAGCTTGGTGCCTGGTTTGAAATCCGGAAGCTTGAACTCTCTTTGCCTCTGTTGACCAAAGTTTGTCCTAATGCAATAAAATGATGAATTTTGTCATCTGTATTAGCTTTTTTTTGAGGAGCAGTTCCCAAGAAACAAAAAATAATTCACGTTTTCCAGAGCCTTCAATGTCATGAGATAGCATTTTGCTGCAGAGGCGTTAATAGATGACCTTTCACTTTCAAATGTTTAGCATAGGGCCCATTCTTTTGTGAAGGAATCAATGGAAATGTTGATGAAGGAATCAATGGAAAATTTGAGCTCAGCTGGATGCATTAGTGATAATTTTTCAAAACTCTTTATATTCTGGAGTAATTCCTGAGGATTGGAGGGTAGCTAATGTAATCCCACTTTTTAAAAAGGGAGAGAGAGAAAACGGGGAATTACAGACCAGTTAGTCTTACTTCGGATGTGGGGAAACTGCTAGAATCAGTTATTAAAGATGGGATAGCAGAACATTTGGAAAGTGGTGAAATCATTGGACAAAGTCAGCATGGGTTTATGAAAGGTAAATCATGTCTGACGAATCTTATAGAATTTTTCGAGAATGTAACTAGTAGAGTGGATAAGGGAGAACCAGTGGATGTGTTATATCTGGACTTTCAGAAGGCTTTCGACAAGGTCCCACATAAGAGATTAGTATACAAACTTAAAGCACACAGTATTGGGGGTTCAGTATTGATGTGGATAGAGAATTGGCTGGCAGACAGGAAGCATAGTAGGAGTAAACGGTTCCATTTCTCAATGGCAGGCTGTGACCAGTGGGGTACCGCAAGGCTCAGTGCTGGGACTCCAGCTATTTACGATATATATTAATGATTTGGACGAGGGAATTGAATGCAACATCTCCAAGTTTGCGGATGACACGAAGCTGGGGGGCAGTGTTAGCTGTGTGGAGGACGCTAGGAGGCTGCAAGGTGACTTGGATAGGCTGGGTGAGGTTATCCACTTTGGTGGCAAAAACAGGAAAGTAGACTATTATCTGAATGGTGGCCGATTAGGAAAGGGGGAGATGCAACGAGACCTGGGTGTCATGATACACCAGTCATTAAAAGTAGGCATGCAGGTGCAGCAGGCTGTGAAGAAGTCGAATGGTATGTTAGCATTCATAGCAAAAGGATTTGAGTATAGGAGCAGGGAGGTTCTACTGCAGTTGTACAGGGTCTTGGTGAGACCACACCTGGAGTATTGCGTACAGTTTTGGTCTCCTAATCTGAGGAAAGACATTCTTGCCATAGAGGGAGTACAGAGAAGGTTCACCAGACTGATTCCTGGGATGTCAGGACTTTCATATGAAGAAAGATTGGATAGACACGGTTTGTACTCGCTAGAATTTAGAAGATTGAGGGGGGATCTTATAGAAACTTACAAAATTCTTAAGGGGTTGGACAGGCTAGATGCAGGAAGATTGTTCCCGATGTTGGGGAAGTCCAGAACAAGGGGTCACAGTTTAAGGATAAGGGGGAAATCTTTTAGGACCGAGATGAGGAAAACATTTTTCACACAGAGAGTGGTGAATCTCTGGAATTATCTGCCACAGAAGGTAGTTGAGGCCAGTTCATTGGCTATATTTAAGAGGGAGTTAGATGTGGCCCTTGTGGCTAAAGGGATCAGGGGGTATGGAGAGAAGGCAGGTACAGGATACTGAGTTGGATGATCAGCCATGATCATATTGAATGGCGGTGCAGGCTCGAAGGGCTACTCCTGCACCTATTTTCTATGTCTATGTTTCTATGTAATGCAAGCATTCTCTGTATACTGCAACCCTATGGCTGAGATTGGAGTGGCCTTTGCTATGGAGTGGAGAAAATGATGATTGAACAGTTTCCTAATCATTGTATGGAATAACTCCACTCCAATAGGAAGCTAGTTGGTAGTGAGGTGCCATATTACAGCAAGTAAGTTTGATAAGAGGCTTGATATGATGACATTTCCTTGCTTATCCCAATCACCACTGGAATTAGGCCTTTTATTAGGATCTTAAGGGCCTGTCCCACCAGCATGCGACTGCATGCGGCGAGCGCGACCAAACATGGTGGCTTGAGGCGTAGGGCCTTGCGGGGCCGGTCCCACTTCCAACCACGGAGCCGTATGGAGCTGGTCCCGACATCATACTCACCAATCAGCTGGGCCGACTGAATTTGGACGTTGCACGGCGTCGGGCGGTTACGTCATCAGGCAATGGCACGCCGGGCGGTGACGTCGTCGCGCAACGCCACGCGCCAGGCATACGCCATTAAGACGCTGCGTACGGCATCCAGACGCTGCGTACGGCCTAAATGCGGCTGCGGGCCGACAGGCCGTTGCCGCGCGGGATTTTTGGATAGTGTCAGTTTTTCGGAGCCCTGCGCGATGTCCGGACCAGCCCCGCACAACTCCATACGGCTCCAGCGATCGAAGTGGGACCGGCCCCGCGAGACCGTACGGCTCAAGTGACCATGTTAGGTCGCGCTCGCCGCATGCAGTCGCATGATGATGGGACAGGCCCTTTAGCTTATATGTCATTTATTGCCAGATGTTGAATGATAAACTAATGAAAACTGCATTTGGAAGAATACCACATAACCTTTCTGTGTTGAAAGTGTCGACAGTTTTTCTGAGGTTATTAAAGGCCTAGTATCGATGTTGGTGGAACTCGCTATGTTTTTCTTTGGTTTGTCATACAGAGAAATTCATTTTAGACTATCTCTTGATTGCTCCCTGCAATGTTGGCAAGCGTTCTTAGGCCCATGAATCTTAATGAAGCTGAGGAGGATCCTTACACTGACTTTGCCAGGAAGGAACTGCAGATGCTGGTTTAAATCAAAGATAGACACAAATATTGGAGTATCTCAGCGGGACAGGCAGCATCTCTGGAGAGAAGGAATGGATGACCTTTTCGGGTCGAGATCCTTCTTCAGACTAGTCAAGGGAAAGGGAAATGAGAAATATAGACAGTAGTGTAGAGAGATATAGAACAAATGAATGAAAGATATACAAAAAAGTAACGATGATAAAGGAAACAGACCATTGTTAGCTGTTTGCTAGGTGAGAACGGGAACTTGGTGCGACTTAAGTGGGGGCGGGATGGAGAGAGAGGGAGTGCAGGGGTTATTTGAAGTTAGAGAAATTAATATTCATACCACTGGGTTGCAAGCTGCCCAGGCAAAATATGAGATGCTGTTCCTCCAATTTGCGATTAGCCTAACTCTGACAATGGAGAAGCCCCGGACAGAAAGGTCAGTGTGGGAATGGGATGGGGGCTCAGGAAGACTGAGTGAAGGTGTTCAGCGAAATGATCGCGCTGTTTACATTTGGTCTCGCCGATGTATAAGAGTCCACATCTTGAACAATGGATACAGTAAATGAGGTTGGAAGAGGTGTGAGTGAACCTCTGCCTAACCTGAAAGGATTGTCGGAGTCCCTGGACAGAGTCGAGGGAGGAGGTATAGGGACAGGTGTTGCGTCTTCTGCAGTTGCAGGGAAAGGTACCTGGGGAGGGGGTGGTTTGGGTGGGAAGGCATGAGTTTTGGGTGGGAAGGGATAATTGATGATAATTAGAATGTCTTTCATATTCCATGCCTCTTACAAAACTGTTTTATTTATTCATCACCAGGATATGGGCATATTTGGAAATGGCAGAATTTATTATCCAACCGTTCCTGAGGTGAAGAGGCAGTTAAGATACAACCACATGAGGGCGACAAAAGCACTAATTTCCACTAGAGTCTGCACCTCACTCGTGTGTTTTCTTATCCTCACATGAAGTTGGTCCAATCAGTCGTGTGTGTGTACGTGAAGGAGCAGGAGCAAGACTGGGGGAGATGGGGAAGGGGGGGAAGGGGGGGAAGATCAAAAGGTGAAGGGAAGAGATAAGTAAAGCTAAAGCCAAATGGTTAAAAACAAAGCAAAGCAATCAAGGCAAACTGACAGTGTCAGACTCATCAGATCAATGAGAATGTCCAAGCCTTATCAATGGGAATTTGGTGAAGCAGTGCTTATAGAGATATTTGGTCACGTTGGAAATAAGGTTAGAATTATTCAGGTTAATTGAATGATCACATTAAGAGACATTTCGGAAAATTCTAAAGTGATGATTAATTTATTCCGATGTTAACATCGCATTGTTTTTTTTAATGAAAGTCACAGAATATCAACACTATAAGCCAAAAGGCTAAAAGTCATAACAGAATACAGAGGTTCAGTCGTTTACATTTTCTGATGGGTATTACTCCAATTTGCATTATTCAGCCACTTCTAACATCACTCTTTCCACTGGAGGTTCAATAAATATTCTCAAAGACAAATACACCCATCCACCAAAGGGACCAAATCTTCATGTAGTATCGTTGGCCACATAGTCAACAAAAAGTACCCTCCATCCATTCAACTCACCACATGCCATTACTTGCAATCATTCCACAGATACTGAAAGATGCTCTGTAGTAAAGCCTGTGAATGTCTATTGACAAACACTAAAGATAGTTCCATATGTATGACTATTAATGTAGCTCCATAAACAATTAGGAATTCTCCAGACATATGATTATTATCACTAGTTTCCACTAGTGGGAGAGTCTAGGACTTGAGGTCATAGCCTCAGAATTAAAGGATGTTCCTTTAAGGAGATGAGGAGGAATATCTTTAGTCAGAGGGTGATGAATCTGTGGGATTCTTTGCCACAGAAGACTGTGGAGGCCAAGTCAATGGATATTTTTAAGGCAGAGATAGATTCTTGATTAATACGGGTGTCAGGAGATATGGGGAGAAGGCAGGAGAATGGGGTTATGAGGGAGAGATAGATCATCCATGATTGAATGGCGGAGTAGACTTGATGGGCTGAATGGCTAGCACTATGACCTTATTATTGCTATTCCACAGCAAATGAAGAATATGGCTTGGATTAAAGGGTTTCAACTACAGGAATAGGTTGGATAGACTTGAACTGTTACTTGCTTTGATAGAAATATAAAACATTATATTTTCCTTGTACCTTACTTGTGCATACGACAGTAAACTCAACTTGACTTGACTAAAACCCACTAATACTTACACCAGCTTTACAGTAATAGATGTTATCACCAATGCATTATGACAGAGGATTGGGCTGCAGTCTTTAGGTTTTGCTGTAATGGATGTAGCTGAGCAAATGACTGCCAGCAGAAATTTAAGTGAGCTAACAGTTTATTGGAGGACTACTATTTTTGAAGCACAAAGCTGAAATAAAATTCTGTTTAGTTTAGAGATACAGCATGAAAACAGGCCCTTCGGCCCACTGAGTTCACACCGACCAGCGATCACCCGTATACTCATTCTATTTGACACACTGGTGACAATTTACAGAAGCCAATTAATCTACAAACTGGCACGTGTTTGGAATGTGTGAAGAAACCAGAGCACGCGGAGGAAACCCTTGCAGTCACAGGGACAATGTGTAAACTCTGTATAGACAGCACCTGGTGTCTGGATCAATACTGGGTCTTTGGCGCTGTAAGGCAACAACTCTATGGCTGCACCATGGTGTCGCCACTGTTTCTCGACATAGACATATTGAGAAGGCATAATGGGCAACAACTTAACTGAAGTATTAAAAGTAGTTTCTTTAAGGCTGCTGTTTTCTTTTACATTGTTGTCTATTTTTAGCCTCACTGCCTTCATTGAAAATCTACAAAGAAGACATAATAACTCTGCTAAATCTGCTATTTTCAATTCCCTATTTCTCATCTGGTCTTCTTCCTGCTTATACAGCAATCCTAACATCAACTTTATGAGATGGCTGGTTTGGTTTTCATATTTTAATTTGTTTAAAGAGTTGAAAAGGAGGACTTTGACCTGGATTTTGCCCAGAATGCCCTACGGAATCCAACATAATTCCTGATTCCTAGATGGTCTCTGGTCTAGGGTTTCGGGGACATGAACAAACAATGAGAAAACAAAGCCTGTACCTAACACCTTCAGCTGCTGGCATGCAATTCACCTAATAACATTATGGGCAGCTACATTTAAAGAACTAAGGTTATCCTGGAGATTCCCACGAACTGTTGGCAACAAAACAGTGAGGCTGAACAGAAACAAGTCCGCAAGGATAAACAAAACCATTATGTAGAGATCCAGAGATATGTTGTGAATTAAAGGGGTGATTTGATAAAGACTTTCAAAATCATAAGACTTTGATATCAAAAATAAAGAGTAACAAGAATTTCAGATAATTGGCAAGGAACCAAAGGGAAAATGGAGAACCAACTTTAATATAACAAAGTTGTCATGACCTCGATTACACTGCCTGAATAGATAGTAGCAGCACATGCAATAAATCGTGCAAAATTGTATTGGGTAAATACTTGGAATAGAAGCATTTATAAGACAAGGGGAAAGAGAATGAGACTGCAGCTATTTGAATGATTCATTCAAAGAGCCAGCATTGGGACAATAACCCATTGGAGAAGGATCTCGACCCAAAATGTCACCCATTCCTTCTCTCCAGTGGTGCTGCCTGTCCCGCTGAGTTACTCCAGCTTTTTGTGTCTATCTTCGGTTTAAACCAGCATCTGTAGTTCCTTCATACTCATGAAGTTAAATGGGTTGTTTGATCAACATTCCTCTCAAAGTGTGAATCCCAATCGCTCCAGGTCTTGCAGCAAAGGTAGGGTTTATTTTGTTGGGCTGCATAGGATTGAAATTGCACCCCAGAAACTTGATGAAGAGAATACAAAGAGTAGCACAGTGGTGCAGTAGTAGAGTGGCCAGAGATTCTGGTTTGATCCTGACTACAAGTGCTGTTGGTATGGAGTTTGTACATCCTCTCTGTGGCTGCATGGGTTTTCTCTAAGCACTTTGGTTTCTTCCCACAATCCAAAGCCGTGCAGGTTTGTAGGTTAATTGGCCACTGTAAATTGTCCTTAGTATATAGGATAGAACTAGTGAATAAGCGGTGGGCCAAAGGGCCTGTTTCCATGCTGTATCTCTAAAATTAAACTATATCTTATAATTATGTCCATTCCGGGTAAACTAAACCTTACTGACATGCTGTATAGTACTTTCCTGCTTTATTTCGGATTTCCTGCTACAGTCTTGTTTTGATTTTGCAAAAGTCAGAAACTCCCAATGAAATTTTCATGAAAATACCTGCACGTCTCCACCACCTAAAGCCTGCTTCTCGTATCCCAGTCCCCAATCCCACAAACATCAGCAGTCAGTGGGAGTATGAGTAGCTGCAGACAGATGCATCCTAGTACTCATGACAGAAATTAATTCCCAGTAGACTTTTAGAGCTGTAATTGCTTGCGAAGGTAAAAGCACTTAAAAGTTTTTTTGAGCATGCCAATAATAACTAAGGAGACAAACTGTATGAGAACATACAAGGCAAGATTAGCAAGTTTGCTGATGATACAAAAGTGGGAGGTTTTGCAGATAGTGAAGATGGTTGTGAAAGATTGCAGCAGGATATCAAGATATCCTGAAATGGGAGGGAGAGGAGCCAGAGGACGTGGTACATATAGGTACCAATGACATAGGTAGAAAAAGAGAAGAGGTCCTGAAAGGAGAATTTAGGGAGTTAGGAAGAGAGTTAAGGAGAAGGACCGCAAATGTAATAATCTCAGGATTACTGCCTGTGCCACGTGACAATCTGAGTAGGAATGGAGTGAGGTGGAGGATAAATGCGTGGCTGAGGGACTGGTGCAGAGGGCATGGATTCAAGTTTCTGGATCATTGGGACCTCTTTTGGGGAAGGTGTAACCTGCACAAAAAGGGCGGGTTGCACTTGAACCCAAGGGGAACCAATATCCTGGCGGGGAGATTTGCAAAGGCTACTGGGGAGACTTTAAACTAGAACGGTTGGGGGGAGGGATTTAAATAGAGAAAGCTAGTAGACAGTGTGTGAGGCAGGAGGCAGAGAAGGGAAGCACTCAGACCGAACATGTAGGGGAGAAAGAAGAAAAAGATAATAAACAGAGAATAAGAGGTGGTGGGTTTCTTAAATGTGTATATTTTAATGCTAGGAGCATTGTAAGAAAGGTGGATGAGCTTAGAGCCTGGATTGACACCTGGAAGTATGATGTTGTGGCGATTAGTGAAACATGGTTGCAGGATGGCTGTGATTGGAAACTAAATATTCCAGGATTTTGTTGCTTCAGGTGTGATAGAATTGGAGGGGCAAGAGGTGGAGGTGTTGCATTGCTTGTCATGGAAGATATTACAGCAGTGCTTTGGCAGGATAGATTAGAGGGCTCGTCTAGGGAGGCTATTTGGGTGGAACTGAGAAATGGGAAAGTCTCCAGGTCCTGACAGGATATTCCCTAGGACATTGAGGGAAGTTAGTGTAGAAAAAGCAGGGGCTATGACAGAAATATTTCAAATGTCATTAGAAATGGGAATGGTGCTGGAGGATTGGCGTACTGCGCATGTTGTTCCATTGTTTAAAAAGGATTCTAAGAGTAAACCTAGCAATTATAGACCTGTTAGTTTGACGCCAGTGGTGGGCAAATTAATGGAAAGGATACTAAGATATTAATATATATAATCATCTGGATAAACAGGGATTAGGAACAGTCAACATGGATTTGTGCCTGGAAGGTTATGTTTGACTAATCTTCTTGAATTTTTTGAAGAGGTTACTAGGGAAATTGATGAGGGTAAAGCGGTGGATGTTGTCTATATGGACTTCAGTAAGGCCTTTGACAAGGTTCCACATGGAAGGTTGGTTAAGAAGGTTCAATTGTTGGGTATTAATAGTGGAGTAGCAAGATGGATTCAACAGTGGCTGAATACCAGAGAGTAATGGTGGATAACTGTTTGTCAGGTTGGAGGCCGGTGACTAGTGGGGTGCCTCAGGGATCTGTGTTGGGTCCACTGTTATTTTTCATATACATCAATGATCTGGATGATGGTGTGGCAAATTGGATTAGTAAGTATGCAGATGATACTAAGATGGGTGGTGTTGTGGATAATGAAGTAGATTTTCAAAGTATACAGAGAGATTTAGGCCATTTGGAAGAGTGGGCTGAAAGATGCCAGATGGAGATGGTGGTTTAATGCTGATAAGCGTGAGGTGCTACATCTTGGTAGGACAAATCACAATAGGACGTACATGGTAAATGGTAGCGAATTGAGGAATGCAGTAGAACAGAGGGATCTAGGAATAACTGTGCATAGTTACCTGAAGGTGGAATCTCATGTAGATAGAGTGGTAAAGAAAGCTTTTGGTGTGCTGCCCTTTATAAATCAGAGCATTGAGTATAGAAGTTGGAATGGAATGTTAAGATTATACAGGGCATTGGTGAGGCCAATTCTGGAATATGGTGTACAATTCTGGTCGCCAAATTATAGGAAAGATGTCAACAAAATAGAGAGAGTATAGAGGAGATTGACTAGAATGTTGTCTAGGTTTCAGCACCTAAGTTAGAGAGAAAGGTTGAACAAGATAGGTCTTTATTCTTTGGTGTGCAGAAGGTTAAGGGGGGACTTGATAGAGGTCTTTAAAATTATGAGAGGGATAGACAGAGTTGACGTGGATAAGCTTTTTCCATTGAGAGTAGGGAAGATTCAAACAAGAGGACATGACTTGAGAATTAAGGGACAAAAGTTTAGGGGTAACATGAGGGGGAACTTCTTTACTCAGAGTGGTAGCTGTGTGGAATGAGCTTCCAGTGGAAGTGGTGGTGGCAGGTTCGATTTTATCATTTAAAAATAAATTGGATAGGTATATGGACGGGAAAGGAATGGAGGGTTATGGTAGGGCTACACAGTGAATGGTAGGGCTCTGGGGAGTGTTGTAGAGCAGGGATCTAGGAATGAAGGTGCATGGTTCATTGAAGGTCGAGTTGCAGGTAGATAGGGTGGTCAAAAAGGCTTTTGGCACATTGGCCTTCAACAGTCAGAGTATTGTATAGAAGTTGGGAGGACATGTTGCAGTTGTATAAGACGTTGGTGAGACCGCATTTAGAGTATTGTGTTCAGTTCTGGGCACTATGTTGAAGAAAAAATATTGTCAAGCTTGAAAGAGTTCAGAGAAGATTTAAGAGGATGTTGCCAGGGCTTGAGGGTCTGAGCTTGAGGGAGAAGTTGAGTCGGCTGGAAACTCTATTCCTTGGAGCGCACGAGGATGAGGGGTGATCTTATAGAGGTGTATAAAATCATGAGACTAGTGTAGCTGGGACATGAATCGTGAGACTAGTGTAGCTGGGCCCGTGTGGGCAAGTTGGGCCGAAGGGCCTGTTTCCATGCTGCATGACTCTATGACCTTTTAAATGTTTTATCATTTCTAGTCCATTTCCACACTGTATCACTCTATGACTCTAATCAAACGAGCACGAGACTTCACTGTCAAATAAATTAATCGCTGAGAACCAAGTGGGATAAATTGGGCGATCAGAAGAAGGTCATTCTACGGTTATAATCCCAATGCTGGCTTCTTGGGAGTCACAAATCTTTATCCATAGATAGATGAGGGGTGGGGAGGGAAAGAATTAGTATAAGAGAGGCATAAAGGGCCTTTCCCACTTGGCAATTTTTTTGCCGACTGCCGGCATCATTGGCTGATGTATCAGGTCACCGTAAAATTCCCGGCGTGATGACGTTTGACGCGCTGTATTTTTTTAGGTGTCGCAACAATTTTTTGTCGCTGCTGGATTTTGAAATGTTCAAAATCTTTTGGCAACATGGATATAACGCCGGCAGTCGCTGAAAAAAAATCGCCAAATAGGACAGGCGCTGAACAAAGATCCCCTCTTGAGACACCTTCCCTAGTCAATAATGGACCGACCAGGCACCACCCTGCCTGAGGCCATTTGTGGCAAGCCCTGATTGGTCCTGGTCTTTTCTTGCCTCCAGCTCTTCGCCACCCCCTCCCCCCGTACATTCAGTCTGAAGAAGGATCCCGATACATTACCCATCCTTTTTCTCAAGAGATGCTGCCTGACCTGCTGAATTACACCAGCACTTTGTGTCTAACTCACCATCTGCAGTTCTGTGTTTATATAACAAAGGCCAACTTCTGGGACCTCAAAGATGTGTGTAATACCTCCGATCAAATATTAGGTTGAGCCTTAGGGCAAAGGAATGGCTGCCTAAAATAAGTGTTAATTCCCTTACATATGCAAATGAAATGAATACTGACTGTTTAATTAGAGTGGAAATCATACTGCCTTAAATGATGGAGGCATTGAGCTGCAGTCGTGAGGTTTTGCAATAACGGATATGGCTTTGCAATTTATGCCCCTGTCTCACTTTCACGACCTAAATCGCGACCTCTGACGACCTTAAACGACCTAAAAAAATTTAAAGGTCACGATAACCTATGACCTTCCACGACTATGTGTACGACCTCCTACGACCTTCCACGACTACATCTACGACCGCCTACGACTATGTTGAAGACCTCCCACGACTATGAAGAAGACCTCCTTCGACTATGTTGAAGACTGGCTTCGCCCATGTACGTTTACTGCTGTTTGCAGTAGCCCTGTACCCCTCATTTTCCTTTTCGTACAGGATGGCATTCTGTTGGAACCATTCGTCAAGGTCCCCCTCCTGTTGCCTGGTGAAGGTGTAGGGCATAACCTTCCTCCAGCCCTCCCTCATCACCAATGGGGCATCTGCCTCTGATGCTGTGCCAGACACAGGGGAAAGGGCTGCTTTGCTTTTTTCCATGCCGACCTTTTTTTTTAACTTGTGGACATTTTTTATCAGGCTAGTAAAAACCTACTTGATGCCACGAGTATGCGGAGACCACTCACGAGCATGAGACCTCCTACGACCTCGTGGCGACCATGCTGCGCGTATAAGTAAAGGGCAAACTCGGCAGTGGTCGTAAATTAGGTCGTGAATGTGGGACAGGGGCTTAACTTCCACCAAAGATCAGTGAGATAATAGTTTAATCAAAGAACTGCTACCTTTGAGGCATGAGGTTGAAATAAGATACATGGGTATTTTGAGGAGTCATAATTGTCAATAGTTTAACTGAAATGTTCAAAGTAGCTTTTTAGGACTGATATTTTTTTGTCAATGTGGCCTATTTGTAGTCACACTGTACAATGTCATTATTGATAATCTGCAAGGAGTGCATAATAACTATGCCGATCCATCTGTGTCTGCTATTTTCAATTTATTACTCCCCATCTGCTCAACTTCCTTCATACACAATAAACGTTTATGGGATGACTTACAGTGGCTTGCAAAAGTATCCATACCCCTTGAACTTTTCCACATTTTGTCATGTTACAACCACAAACGTAAACGTATTTTATTGGGATTTTATGTGATAGACCAACACAAAGTGGCGCATAATTGTGAAGTGGAAGGAAAATGATACATGGTTTTCAAATTTTTTTACAAATAGAAAACTGAAAAGTGTGGCGTGCAAAAGTATTCAGCCCCCTTTACTCTGATACCCCTAAATCAAATCCAGTGCAACCAATTGCCTTCAGAAGTCACCTAATTAGTAAATAGAGTCCACTTGTGTGTAATCTAATCTCAGTATAAATACAGCTGTTCTGTGAAGGCCTCAGAGGTTTGTTAAAGAACATTAGTGAACAAACAGCATCATGAAGCCCAAGGAACACACCAGACAGGTCAGGGATAAAGTTGTGGAGAAGTTTAAAGCAGGGTTAGGTTATAAAAAAATATCCCAAGCTTTGAGCATCTCACGGAGCACTGTTCAATCCATCATCCGAAAATGGAAAGAGTATGGCACAACTGCAAACCTATCAAGACATGGCCGTCCACCTAAACTGACAGGCCGGGCAAGGAGAGCATTGATCAGAGAAGCAGCCAAGAGGCCCATGGTAACTCTGGAGGAGCTGCAGAGATCCACAGCTCAGGTGGGAGAATCTGTCCACAGGACAACTATTAGTCGTGCACTCCACAAATCGGGCCTTTATGGAAGAGTGGCAAGAAGAAAGCCATTGTTGAAAAAAAGCCATTAGAAGTCCCGTTTGCAGTTTGCCACAAGCCATGTGGGGGACACAGCAAACATGTGGAGGAAGGTGCTCTGGTCAGATGAGACCAAAATTGAAGTTTTTGGCCAAAATGCAAAACTCTATGTGTGGCGGAAAACTAACACTGCACATCACCCTGAACACACCATCCCCACTGTGAAACATGGTGGTGGCAGCATCATGCTGTGGGGATGCTTTTCTTCAGCAGGGACAGGGAAGCTGGTCAGAGTTGATGGGAAGATGGATGGAGCCAAATACAGGGCAATCTTGGAAGAAAACCTGTTAGAGTCTGCAAAAGACTTGAGACTGGGGCGGAGGTTCACCTTCCAGCAAGACAACGACCCTAAACATACAGCCAGAGCTACAATGGAATAGTTTAGATCAAAGCATATTCATGTGTTAGAATGGCCCAGTCAAAGTCCAGACCGAAATCCAATTGAGAATCTCTGGCAAGACTTGAAAATTGCTGTTCACAGACGCTCTCCATCCAATCTGACTGAGCTTGAGCTATTTTGCAAAGAAGTATGGGCAAAAATGTCAGTCTCTAGATGTGCAAAGCTGGTAGAGACATACCCCAAAAGACTTGCAGCTGTAATTGCAGCGAAAGGTGGTTCTACAAAGTATTGACTCAGGGGGGCTGAATACTTTTGCACGCCACACTTTTCAGTTTTTTATTTGTAAAAAAATTTGAAAACCATGTATCATTTTCCTTCCACTTCACAATTATGCACCACTTTGTGTTGGTCTATCACATAAAATCCCAATAAAATACATTTACGTTTGTGGTTGTAACATGACAAAATGTGGAAAAGTTCAAGGGGTATGAATACTTTTGCAAGCCACTGTATATGGTTTTCACATTTTAACCTGTTTAAGATGCATTATTGCACATGAATAAAAGCTGGTTCCCTTTTTGTCAAGATTGTGATTCCTAAGGTGCTATTTTAATAGACAGCAAGCTTCTCGGCTAATTGGAAATGAAATAATTCATTGTATTATTTGAAAATAATATAAGAAATATATTAACATAAACATAAACGTATGCCAGGGAAAACATTATAAAATGTAATAACAATGACCGCAGATGCTTGTTTATACCAAAGATAGACACAAAATGCTGGTTTTGCAGCAGAACAGAGATGTGCATCTTGGACAGAGTGGTCATTCACTGCGGTTGGAGGGAATACCAAAGACTTACACTTTGAAATAAAAAGATTTGACTATCCAACAACACACTGTGCATCATAGTACAGTCATTACCCAAGACCAGCAAGATCACAAGATTGCCAACAACTGGAAAAAAAAGTTTTTGCGAGCAGATAAAATTCCTACTGAAGTACATATTGTACAGTACTTAAACAACAAGTTTACCAGTTGGTGATTCATTGGAAGCTGGAGAAACCTTGGACTTCTTTAAGGCTTTATTTAATGCTGGTTCGTAAATTCTCTGCTGGCTCCGTAGGAGAACAAAACAGAAAAATCAATAAATGTTTGATGCCATGACATTGCGTAATATGCTCAAATAAATGTACACTGTGATTTATTATCAACCACTTATGTTGCCTGTTCTGCACGCATTGAAATTATCTACTTGAACTCTTCAACAGTATATTCAACAGTAATGTTGTAAAAGTGTCTACGTCTCATTTCAATCCATTTCAAGTATGTACTGATAAAATTTGACATGGAATCATTGGAATAGTTGTATCGTCTAATTCTTTCCATGATTGTATTGTTGTCATGATTGCTCTAAATTCCAGGCAGTTTACACATTGATGCTACTTCCTCCAAATCCTTATCAATATTTGGCCAATATGCGAAACTTCAGACAATGGCTTTCATGTGATGTTGCCAGTATGTTCTTTATGTAGCTTATCCAAATTCTTTTCTCCTAAGAACATTTGAAATAATTACTGAATGTTCCCATTTCAAAGAACTCTTGTCTGTTTGACAATTCAAGTATTCAATTGAAGAATAGCTCTCATGTCTTCATTAGGGCACATCTACGCTGGTCCACCATTGTGTTTGTAGGCTCACTGAGTCACCTGACCAGTATTGGTACCAGTGACCGGCAATAGTCATATAGCATGCAAATATTCCCTTCGGCCCAACTTGTCCATGCTGACCAAAATGCCCCATCGAAGCTTGACCCATTTGCCCCACATCCTTCTAAGCAGTTCCTATCCATGGAATTCATCATCTATGTTTCAGTTTTAAAGACTTGCTTTCACTATCCACAACAGATCTGGACAGAGCCCCATTGTATTTCAGTTTGATACTGTAAATGATGTTCTCATATATGCACCCTGTGAAAATAAAAATCCCCACCTGGAAACTTCTCAATAGGAATCAATGATATTTGTAACAGGGAGGTATTTGCTTCCTTTTTATTTTGCACATGATTATGCTCAGTTAAATAGGCAAATAATAAAAGTTCCTACCTAAAATCCACAATGAGGCTGATGATAGTGTCTATTCAATAAGTTGAAACAGGACAGTGATCCAACAGATATTTAATACTTCAATTGTGCCTGCAATTATTAAATGCTTAGAAGTTGGACATTAATATAATTTCTCGTTCTTCTCAAGATGCAACAAAATTAGCACCATTGTTAGATCAAACAAGAATTTGGAATAAGAATGTTATTCCAGAAAATAACAAATTATTCTCTAGATGTTCAATTCTCACGATAACATCAAATTTATCTTTAGGTTAATTCATATATAGATTATGGATTATTTTAACTGTCATAATCCATTAGCAACTGCACATTGGGTGCAATAAACTAAATTTACTGAAAACTTGGATCCTGACAACAGGTCTTGAGATGTGTAGGAAGGAACTGCGGATACTGGTTTACCACCATAGACACATAATGCTGGAGTAACTCAGCGGGGCAGGCAGCACCTCTGTAGAGAAGGAATGGGTGACGTTTTAGGTTGAGACATCATCTTCAGACTCTTGATATGTCAGCAAGGTATATTAATTGTTATAGGTTTTATTTAAGGTTTCTTTGCTACACCATCTTACTGTTTTATCTAATTTAGGTAAAACTACAATTGGAGAACAATTGGTTACTTTGGCCAGAACTCCGTTCTTTAAAACTTCTCATGCTCTTGAGAACTGCCCTTAATTCGTCCTTGACCAACTTGACAACAGGTTACCCCAAGTTGAGGAATGCAGACCATTATAACGGGAGAGGCAGTTTAGTAAAGAGAGGAGAAATAGTTCTTCGTAGAGGGTTGTGTGGACTATAGGGCTATGGAGCGAGACGTTCACAGTAGTCAATGGGGATATCACATGGGAAAGCTGAGCACTCACTGAAAGAAGTGTAGAATTACATCATCACTACCTACCTTTGCCAACAGGTGGAATGGTGAGAAATGGCAAGCAATCCAATTTTTCCATCATAATTCTTTGTTGCTGAAAGGGATTTAATAGGGCCCTGCTGATACACATCATGAGTATTGTGTACTCTTTTGGTTTTATCTAAAATAGGATGTATCTACCAGTGAGGGAGTGGAGCAAAGATTCACCACACCAGTTCCTGCGATGGTAAAATCTACTGTGAGATTGAGTTGGCTCAACCCCTGAAAAAGAATGGGTGACCTCAGTAAAGTGTCCAATATTCTTAGATGGGGTATGTACAAGAAGATCCGAAGAAGATAGTCGGGTCAAATATTCAAAGTAATAGGTAGGTGTTTAGGATTGAAATAAATAAAAATATTCACACACTCATTTCACCATTGCCATCAGGAAGAAGGTACAGGAGCCTGAAAACTGTAACATCCAGGTTCAGGAACAGCTTCTTCCCTACAGCCATCAAGGGCCTGTCCCTCACGTGACTTTTCAGCAAACTGTCTGCAACCTTCATGCTCGGGGGCACTCGCCTGAAAAACCGCGAGCTGGATCGACCGTCAGCACTGAACACACACACTCAAACACATCGCAAAGGCGGGGGCCAGGGAAAGTGGGGGAGCGCTGTCTGAAATTCACACGGTGCAAAGCCAAGGTGATACCCGCGATGAACAGGAAGGTTAAAGACGGCTGGCACGGTGTACGGTAAGTCCTTTAAAAGAGGGGGGTGGGGATAGGAGAAGGGGGGTGAAGGGGAGAGAAGGGGGGAAAAGGGGGTGAGGAGGAGTGGAGACACTTTTAAGAAGCCAGACAACTTTTAATAAGCCAGAGATACACAGCTGTGAAGTTTAATAATAATAATAATAATGGATGGGATTTATATAGCGCCTTTCTAATATTCAAGGCGCTTTACATCGCATTATTGGGGCCAAGGAAAGAGCGTTCACGTCGCGGCCCTGTTTCCACCAATCTTTCCACCACCACGCACAAGAAGCACAAGAAGCGCAAGACAGACACCATTGTGCAGATGCCGAGAAGTGTGTTCAGCTCTGGCTGAACAACTTCTAATCTTGTGTGTGGACTCGATAAGAAGAAGAAGATCGCATTATTCATTCACTCCTCAGTCACACTCGGTGGTGGTAAGCTACTTCTGTAGCCACAGCTGCCCTGGGGCAGACTGACGGAAGCGTGGCTGCCATTCTGCGCCTACGGCCCCTCCGACCACCACCAATCACTCACACACATTCACACACAGGCAAAGGTGGGTGAAGTGTCTTGCCCAAGGACACAACGACAGTATGCACTCGAAGCGGGATTCGAACCGGCCACCTTCCGGTCGCCAGCCGAACACTTAGCCCATTGCGCCATCTGTTTAGCGGGCATTTAACATTACCGGTCGGTTTTCCTTGGTTCTGAAAACTCATGCTTACTATTTTTTCTCCCAATGAGCCAATTAAAATGCCCGGTCAGCAAAGGAGATTACCTTCTGCTTGCTGAAAAAATTTCCTCGACCAAACTGAGGCCTCGAGTAGTAACCACTATGCTGAACTCCTCTCGACCATGAAGGAGACTTACCAGTGACCACCTATGGTCGACCATGCTGCGAGCTTGTGGTGAGGGTAAACTCTCATAAACTCGCAAATAAGGTCGCCATAGTGGGTCAGGCCCTTTAGGCCTCTGAGCTCTGAACTGCAAAAGACTATATTATTATTGCACTATATTTGTTATTTATTGAACTTTTTATTTTTTTTCCTCTTCCCCCGTTATGTACTATGTTTACATATTCACATATTATGTTGTGCTGCAGCAAGTAAGAATTTAATTGTCCCATCCGGGACATATGACAATAAAACACTTTTGACGACTCTTGAATCATTGGAATTCTCACCACAGAACAACTCAGTAAGTGAATGTATTCAAATCAAAGAATAATACATTGTTGGAAATTAAAGGAATCGGGAGTTTTGGAGGGGCAGCGTAGGAATTGGGGGTAGAATATCTCCCACGATCTCGAATCGCCCAACAATCCTGTCCTTGCTAACCTTGGTCCCGACGGTTCCCGTCTCCCTCTCGCAATATGATACTTATTTCAGCACCTTTCCTTTAACCGACCTGAACCAATGTATTCGATTTAATACAGCACAGACATGGGAAGTTGCAACTGGTCATGCACTAAATGCAAAGACAAAAGCCACGCTAATGGCTGGGATGTAACTCTCCAACATCATTGGTAACTGACTACATTGATGTGCTTCACACGCCGCGCCGTTCTAGCATTCTTCTCCCATCTTGGGTTGAACACAATGACAGGAATAAAGACAGCTACAGGACTCCAACCCATGCAAGAGATATTTGCTTTGCGAAAAGAAAACATCCGAACTTACGGCTCGCAGCCGTGTATGACCGAAAGAGCAATCTCAGCACATGCAGACGAAGTTAATGGTTGAAGGGACTGGGCTGTGCACCGGCTCTGCTTTGGCTGCAGGTGGCACCAAGCGCGGGGCCTCGGAACGTTGGACCAGCCTGCGCGCGGGATGTGTCCCCGAGCCGACGCTTGAAGTGTGAACCGTTGGAGCGCGAGCTCCGGATCAGACCGGCTGCAGCCGGCGCGGAGGGGGGGGTGGAGAGAGGCTGCCGCTGGGTGTTGGCGGGGAGGAGAAGATGGAGGAGGAGGAAGCGGGGTCGCGGACCACTCACCGAAAAACACATCGGTGCCTTCCACCCTCGGCCCTCACCGCAGGGCCGTCGGCGTGAGCCAGTGGCCTCCCGTTCGGAGCGGTGAGTGCGTGTGCTTGGTTTATTATTGCAGCAGTCTCTTCCGTGAATTCGGGCTCGGGCGTTTGCACATTGCAAATGAGAGGGGAAATAGAAAGCTCTCAGCACCTCTCTCGCACTTTCAAGCCAGGCCCTTCTGCAGAAAATGGCAGAGGAATTAAACTACTTTGCGCCTGTCTTCGCAGAGAGATAAAACATAAACAAAGTCTGATTGAAATAGCGATGTATCAGCGGCCAGAATGAGGATCTAGTCCCAGAGAAGTTGGCGAACTTGAAAGTCAATGAATAGCACGGAGCCGCTCAGTTTGAAAATGTGCTTAGTTCTGATCAAGTGTCTTCGATCTGAAACATCAACACGTTATCTATCCGTGGATGCTGCCTGATCTGATAAAGTTTTCCCAGTGTTTCGTTTTTTCAGATTTTCAGCCCGCGGTTTTTTTTTATGTTCAGAATCTTGACAGCGAGGGTTACACATACATGCACAAGGGATTGCAGATACTGAAATCTTGAACAAAAAAAACACTGGAGGAGTTCTGCGGGTCGGGTAGTTTCTGTGTGTGTGGGGGGGGGATGTACAGAATTCATTTCGGATTGGGACCGGATTTAAGTCTGACTGCGTGGGAGAATAGATTGTTGGGTCGGGGGGGGGACCGGGAAAGACGAGCATTAATTTAAATTGGAGAGCTGGGAAAGAAAGACGGGGCGAGACCTGGCAAGTAATTCAATCAATGCAGGTCGAAGGGAGATCATTGACAAACGGGTGAAGTAAGTTTCAACGGCTAGAGATGAAAAGGAGACGGAGATTTAAAACGGAAATTGACAGATTCTTGTCAAAAGTTATGGGGGGAAGGCAGGAGAATGGAGTTGAGAGGGAAAGATAGATCGGCCATGCTTGAATGGCGCAGTAGACTTGATGGCCGTATGGCCAAATTCTGCTCCTAGATATGAGACACAGGGATGTAAGATAAGGAGAGGAGTGAAATAAATATAAAGCAAGAGGGAAGGGGATAGATGGGGGAGGGGAAAGAGCGGGGATAAAAGGGGGAGATGAGTGTATGAAGGAAGGGAAAACAGCAGGGTGACGAGTAGGATAGTGAAAGAAAAGGTTGTATACTGGAGTGGGGGGTCACCGGAAAGAGAGGGTGCCTCCTCTGCACCCTTCCAAAGCTTCCACAACCTTTCTGTTATGGGACGACCAGAATTGTAAAAAACACTCCAAATGTGGTCGAACCAAAGTCCTATAAAGCATTACTTTACATTGGAGAATTTAATGTTTATACCAATGGGTTATAAGCTATCCAAATGGAATATGAGATGCTGTTCCTCCTGTTGTGCATGGCTTCACTTTGGCAATGGAAGAGGCTGTGGACTGAAAGGTGAGAATGGGAGTTAAAATGGTTAGCGATCAGCTGATCAGCATCCTTTGGGAATGCTCTGGTCGTTATCTTCCAAAATGCTTTAGATTCTAGAGTTATTCCTTTGTATCTGAGGGTAGTAAGCAGAAGAAAGGAAGAGTGTTCTTTCCTGCACTTTGTTCTTAATTATGAGAGGCTTCGATAGGGTAGAATATTCACTTTTCCCCAGGATGGTAATGTCAAATACTCCAGGGCAGTGGTTTAAACTGAGAGGGATGAACAGTTTAAAGGAGATTTATGAGGCAAGTCTTTTTTTCACACAGAGTGGCAGGTGTTTGGAAGATGTTGCCAGAGAAGGTGGTAGAAGACCACGTGAACAAGCAGGGAATGGAGGGATAGTTTAATTTGGGATCATGATTAGCATAGATGTTGTGGCTAAAGGGCCTGTTCTTGTACTGCACTACAGAGAACATAGAAAAGTACAGCACAAGAACAGGGCCTTCATTCCACAATGTTTGTGCCGAACATAATTCAAAGACCAACACTTATCTGCCTACACATATTTCATATCCCTCCATTCCCTGCACATCCATATGCATATTCTCCAAAAGTCTATTAAATTACACTATTGTATTTGCCTCAAACATTATGTTCCAGGCACTTGCCCTGCACATTTCCTTTAAACTTTGTCCCTCCTGCCTTAAAGCTGTGCCCTCTCGTATGTAATCTTTCTATCCTGGGAAAAAGGTTGTAACCATTTACCCTATCTATGCCTCTCATAATTTTATATTATTCTATCAGGTCTCCCAGCAGAACTATCTCCGGCATTCCAGAGAAAATAATCCAAGTTTGTGCAACTTCTTCCTTTAGCTAATAACCTCTAATCCCATCATCATTCTGGTAAACCTCCTCTGCACCCTTCCAAAGCCTACACAACCTTTCTGTAATGGGATAACCAGAACTGCAAGAAACACTCCAAATGTGGCGTAACCAAAATCCTATAAAACTGCATTATGACTTCCTGGCTCTTGTACTCAAGACCCCAACGTACAGTATGTAAGCAAGCATATCATGTGTCTTCTGTGCCACTATGCCTTATTTACCAGTTTATTCTATGTAAGCATCTGGATGCATTGCAAGTCATCAAGATATAGAAGATTACGGACCAGATATGTAGATCTTGTGAGGTATACTCAAAATGCTGGAGCAACTCAGCGGAACAGGCAGCATCTCTGGAGAGAAGGAATGGATGACGTTTCAGGTCGAGACCCTTCTTGTAGATCTTATGACTTTGTTTTTAGGGCTCACTTTTCTCTTCACGAACAAAGTTTTGAGCAAATTGTCCAGAAACTTGGACAAAGGAGTAAACGGGTCCTTTTCACAATGGCGGGCAGTGACTAGTGGGGTACTGCAAGGCTCAGTGCTGGGACCCCAGCTATTTACAATATATATTAATGATCTGGATGAGGGAATTGAAGGCGATATCTCCAAGTTTGCGGATGACACTAAGCTGGGGGGAAGTGTTAGCTGTGAGGAGGATGCTAGGAGACTGCAAGGTGACTTGGATAGGCTGGGTGAGTGGGCAAATGTTTGGCAGATGCAGTATAATGTGGATAAATGTGAGGTTATCCATTTTGGTGGCAAAAACAGGAAAGCAGACTATTATCTAAATGGTGGCCGATTAGGAAAAGGGGAGATGCAGCGAGACCTGGGTGTCATGGTACACCACTCATTGAAAGTAGGCATGCAGGTGCAGCAGGCAGTGAAGAAAGCGAATGGTATGTTAGCTTTCATAGCAAAAGGATTTGAGTATAGGAGCAGGGAGGTTCTACTGCAGTTGTACAGGGTCTTGGTGAGACCACACCTGGAGTATTGCGTACAGTTTTGGTCTCCAAATCTGAGGAAGAACATTATTGCCATAGAGGGAGTGCAGAGAAGGTTCACCAGACTGATTCCTGGGATGTCAGGACTGTCTTATGAAGAAAGACTGGATAGACTTGGTTTATACTCTCTAGAATTTAGGAGATTGAGAGGGGATCTTATAGAAACTTACAAAATTCTTAAGGGGTTGGACAGGCTAGATGCAGGAAGATTGTTCCCGATGTTGGGGAAGTCCAGGACAAGGGGTCACAGCTTAAGGATAAGGGGGAAATCCTTTAAAACCGAGATGAGAAAAACTTTTTTCACGCAGAGAGTGATGAATCTCTGGAACTCTCTGCCACAGAGGGTAGTTGAGGCCAGTTCATTGGCTATATTTAAGAGGGAGTTAGATGTGGCCCTTGTGGCTAAGGGGATCAGAGGGTATGGAGAGAAGGCAGGTCCGGGATACTGAGTTGGATGATCAGCCATGATCATATTGAATGGCGGTGCAGGCTCGAAGGGCCGAATGGCCTACTCCTGCACCTAATTTCTATGTTATTACCTTATTTCAGTATCAGTGTATCTCCAACCAGCTCATTGGTTCTGAGCCACAGAGAAGGAAGATGGAGACAGTACAGGCATACTCATTTAAGATACTATCACTGTTTACAAACTCTTACATTAATCGCACAATTACGATGGCACATCAGGAGGCTTCTTATCCAAAGAGCTTGTGCCAGCATGCCATAGAATCCATTCTCTGCCATTCCTCTGTTCTTTCCCCATAGTCTTGTAAATTATGTTCCCTCATCTACTTATGCAGTTCTCTTAAAATCCCGTATTGATTCTGTATTTATTCTAACACCCTTTCAAGTGGTTAATTCAAGATTTCCGGATCATCACACTCTCTTTGTGTAAAACTTTTTATCACTTCTTCCCTGGTTTTTTTTTTTGCCTTAGTTCTAAATCTGAGCTCCCTAAATTTCAATCCATTTGTTAATGAAAACAACTTATTTTTATATGAAGGCATCGTCACATACACCTCTGTTGAATCTCTTCTCAGCGTCACTTACTTCAAGGAGAGCCACCATATCTTATTCAATGTATTCATGTGGCTCAAGTCCTTAATCACTGAAGCCATTCTACTAAATATTTTCTATGCGCTCTCTTGGACCTTCACATCCATCCTGAAGATGTTGGTCAAATTTAAAGTAGTACTTGAGTTACGGCCTAACCAGTGTTTTGTATATTTAAAAAATCAATCATGAAACATGGAATATTCTCTATTCTTTTGTACGCACTGCTGACCTATATTTATGAAGCTCAAAATCCCATATCCTTTACTAACTTTACTACTTACTAACCATGCCCTCAAAATGTCCTGCAAATGTTCAAGTTTGTCACATTTGTCATTTTATTATCCTCAGACAAGGCCCTGTATTTGAGCAGGATTAGAAGATGGGGACATTCTGCAGTCCTGACACATAGCCTGTTCTCTCATTAACAATAAGTATTATTTAGATTTTGTCTATTACAGTCTAATAATTCGATACAGCCATGCACTCTCTAAAAAAGGTAAATTTTGAATTCTAAAGCTTACATGTATTTACCCGGGTGGATAAAGGGGAACCGGTGGATGTGGTATACTTGGACTTCCAAAAGGCTTTTGACAAGGTGCCACATAAGAGACTATTGCTAAAAATAAAAAATTATGGGATTGGGGGTAATATATTAGCATGGGTAGAGGATTGGCTAACGAATAGGAAGCAGAGAGTGGGGATAAATGGTTCATACTCGGGATGGCAACCGGTAACTAGCGGGGTTCCGCAAGGGTCGGTGCTGGGACCCCAGTTGTTCACAATTTATATAAATGATTTGGAGGAGGGAACCAAGTGTAATATATCAAAATTTGCGGACGATACGAAAATGGGAGGGAAAGTAGGGGATGAGGAGGATAGGAAGAGTCTGCAAAAGGATATAGATAAGCTAGGTGAGTGGGCAACAACTTGGCAGATGAAATTTAATACTAATAAATGTGAAGTCATTCACTTTGGGGAAAAAAATGATAGGGCAAGTTATTTTCTAAATGAGGAGGAGCTGCGTTGTAATGCAACGCAAAGGGATCTAGGGGTATTAGTACATGAATCACTAAAAGTCAGTATGCAGGTGCAGCAAGCAATCAGGAAGGCCAATGGAGTTTTGGCCTTTATTGCTAGGGGGATTGAGTATAAAAACACGGAGGTCTTGCTGCAGCTGTACACGGTATTAGTGAGACCACATTTGGAATACTGTGTACAGTTCTGGGGTCCATACTTAAGAAAGGATGTACTAGCACTGGAGGCAGTGCAGCGAAGGTTTACAAGATTAATTCCTGCAATGAGGGAATTGACATATGAGGAAAGGTTAAGTAAGCTGGGACTCTACTCTTTGGAGTTTAGAAGAATGAGAGGCGATCTCATTGAAACGTATAAGATCGTGAGGGGCCTTGATCGGGTGGATGCACCGAGGATGTTCCCAATGATCGGGGAGGCTAGAACTAGGGGACATAGTTGCAGAGTGAGGGGGGGCTCTTTTAAAACTGAGATGAGGAAGAACTTCTTCACCCAGAGGGTGGTTAGTTTGTGGAATTCACTGCCCCAGGGAGCAGTGGAAGCAGAAACGTTAAATATATTTAAGTCAAAAATAGATGGTTTTTTAGCTGCCAAGGGGATAAGGGGCTACGGGGAGAGGGCAGGGATATGGACCTAGGTATGGTTAGTATAGTAGACCTGAGTGATCTCCTGGACAAGTGTCGATCGCCTGGATTGGGGTCAGAGAGGAATTTCCCGGATTTTTTTCCCGAATTGGACCTGGGTTTTTATCCGGTTTTTTGCCTCCCCCAGGAGATCACGCGGTTCTTGGGGTGGAGAGGGGTGATAGCGGTATAAAGGGGAGGGTAGTGTCTTGTGTTCTGTGTCTTGTGTCTACTGTTTGTGGGTAAGTGTGTCTGTTTAGTGTTCAGCCATGAGTGAATGGCGGTGCGGGCTCGACGGACCTGGTGGTCTACTCTCGCACCTACTTTCTATAATTCTATGATTCTATGTATCACTACAGGCATTGGAGGTTAGATGGCAGCACCTCCTTCCCCCAAAGTACAGAATTTCCTTCTGACCACATTTTCAGCTTTACTCTCAACCATGTACCACCCATCTATCTATACATAACTAAAACTCTGATCTTGTGCTCTTCTGGTATGCGGGTTTTTCTATTTGTGCAAAAACAGTACGCGATAGCGCTACGATTTTTCGCCATGTCACTCGCCGTTCTCCTGCGCTGCGAGTGCAACAAGTTTTGTTCCGGGTAGGTGGTATCAAGTTATCGAGGTTTAAAAATCTTAAAAAACGTTTGTGCGCAGATTCCTTCAATCAGCGGCGCGCAGACTGGTCTCTTCTGTCAGTCAATGCCATGGCCGGGACGGCGACGCCTCTTCCTGCCCCACCGGCGGCGGCCTGTCCCACCTCACTCACAAACTCCTCTCTCCCCTCCTCACAGTAACTTGTCTATCGTCTCCCCCACCATCGGCGGCAGGGGATGGGGGGGTTCAGTTGGGGCCCTGGTCCTGTCTCACTCTCCGTCATCACTCATCCCCCGCCCGCGGCTGTTGCGGTAACACCATTAGGGCCTTCTCGGAGGAGATCTTCTCCACCAGCTCATCGAAACTCGTGGTGCCCACCGTGACGAACACCGGCCCGGCGGCAGCAGCGAGCAGGCAGGCGGGTGGGTAGGGTGGGGGTGGGCCGAGCGGTAGCAGCGGGCGGGGACAGGCTGAGCGGCAGCAGCGGGCGGTCAGACAGGATGGGGACGGGCTGAGCAGCGGCTGAGCCGGATTGGGCGGAGGGAGGGAGAGTCGGGTTGCAGGGTGGCCGAGCAGTTTACGTGGAGTTTGAGTAACACACACACGATGCAAACGGGTCCAATCGTCAAGTCAACGGGATCTAAACCACAGCTAACAATGAATGACCTGTGGAGGAAGGAACTGCAGATGCTGCTTTTTATCGATGGAGGGAGGGAGGGATGGAGTGACTGAGGGTAGGGGAAAGGAGAGGTGAGGGAGGGATTGGGGGAGGGGAGAAGAAGAGGGGAAATAAGAGGGAGGGGGGAGGGAGTGCTGGGGGATGAAGGGAAATGAGCTGTGCCTGCGCAGTTGGGAGCTATGCGTGAGTGGTGCAATATTGTGTTGGGGGGACGGGTTGCATTGGGGGATTGGGTGAGTGGTGGAATATTGCATTGAGGAACGGGTTGCGTTGGGGGACCAGGCCTCCCGTGTGACAGGGACCCAATGGGTCCCACTTAGTCTAGTTTACACTAATCCTATATTAATCCCACTTTTTAATGTCATCAACTCCCAGACCCCAATTCTACCTTTCATCTACACATAAAAGGGAATTTACAATGACAAATTAGCATATCAGGTTGCATATCTTTGGGATGTGGGAGGAAACATGCGTGGTCACAGGGGGAACAAGTAAACACCACACAGATGGCACTGGAGGTGAGCTTCAAGCTTGGACTGCTGGAGTTCTGAAGCAGCAACTCTACCAGCAGTGCTACTATGCTGCCCTGTGGTTGCATGGGAAAGTACCATGAAAAGAGGAGTTGGTGTTGGTGCCAATACAAACAAAGGAGTTGTAGAGTGAATAGTTGCTTAAAAAGAGGGGAAGATGGGCCAAGTGGTGACCTTGTGTTAAAGGTACAATAATTGGGCATCTGTAGTGAAAATGTGCTGGTTGGGCCAGGATATGAGGCATAATCTGACCTGAATTAATTTAAATAATTGAAGAACATTGGCTTGGAATTTAAGACATTCTTTTAAGCAATTGCTGTTTTCTTCAACATTTCACGATATGTTTTTGTTCATATGGATCCTTCCCCTCACATCTGACCTCCAAATCTTGCATGGGTTACAGGTTTGAATAATTTACAAAATATTGTGCAAGAATAACTGAGATAAATGTATTTCTCAAGATCACCCGTGACCTACAAACTATGAGGTGTTGCTTATATTTCCAGTAGTAGCCTGATAAGAACCACGACATAAAAAGTAAGAGCTATATTCACAGCTACTGGTACGTTGTTATCTTTTGGGTTGCAATTGTGTTGTCATACTTGATACTGTTTTCAGCCACTTTTGTCAACCATAGACGTTTTGTTTATTGTGACCACTGGAGCCGAAGCAAGATAGTTGTACTAAATGAGTAAAAAAACAAAAAAAAACTCCAGAGGCTGGAAACATTCAGTACATTAGGGAACATCTGTGGAAAGAGAAGCAGAGTTACAATTTGGGTTGGAGACCCACTATAAAAGCTGGGAAAGAGAGAAAACAAGTTTTAAGTTGCAGAGAGTGGGTCAAAGTCAATTTTATTCGTCACATACACCCGAAGGTGCAGTGAAATGAATTTGCCAGCAGCAATACACTTAAAAAGAACACACAATACACAATAAGATTTAACACAAACATCCACCACAGCATTCTTCGCTGTGGTGGAAGGCACAAAGTTCAGCCAGTCCTCCTACCTTGTTCACCCGTGGTCGGGCCATGATCGATCGAACGCACTCTGCGGCTTGGAGAGCCCGAATCAGCACTTTCCTACCGGAGACCGCGGCTTCAGGATGTTATAGGCCGCAGGATGGCGGTTGGAGCTCTTCTCCAGTGATCCCCGGCAAGGGATCCCAGTCTCCGCGATGGAAAGTCCACGCCATGCCCGCGGTTAGAAGCTCTGCAGACCGCAGCTTCAAGATGTCCTAGTCAGCGGGCCAGCGATCGGAGCACTCCTCTCTGGCGACCCCCGGCAAGGGTTCGCCCGCTCCGCGATGGAAAATGTCCACGCCTGCACCTGCTGCTGATGCTCCGGGCCCGACTCCAGGAAAGGCCGCGAGAGGGGAGGCAGAGAAGCGACATGGATAAAAGTCGCCACTCCGTCGAGGGTGACTGAAGAACGGTTTCCCCCTTCCAGCCCCCCACCACCCCTACACGAGACACACCGAGAAACACCCAAAACAAACACTTAGACAAACCAAAAAACAAAAAAAAATTGAAATAATGGACACGCTGCTGACAGGGCAGCCGACTCGCCGAGCGCGCCCACCGACTTGGCCCCACCATTCAATATGACTATGGCAGACCTTGCTGATCTAATCTATTCTTCTGTGCTAGTTTCGCATAACCTTTGATTTCTCAATTTTTTGCAAGTACTTATCTATTTTCACCTTATTAAAACTATATGACAAATATAATTAATGATCTCCCACATGGTGAGACCAGGTTTGCCATGGGGATAGATTAAAGAGTCATCTATTAATAGCATTAGTTAAAAAGATTGAAAATAAAGTTATGAAATAGTGGCAGTAAGAGAGTGAAAATGAAAACAAGAATGTCACAAATTGCAAATAGTAGAGCAATATGATACGCCCGGCAGATCAGGCATTCAGAAAAGAATGCCTTGAGCCAATATCATAGATGGATGACTTACAAATGGCAATTTGTAATTCGGACATAGAATTTGATTATGAATCTGGAAGACTGCACCTTGCCAAGATGGAAGATGAGGTGTTGGTCCTTAAGCTTTTATTTAGCTTTATGCTTTGAGTGCCTTTTGTGGACATAGCCTCCTGTCCTGCAGTAAGTCACCTCTCTCTCCCAGTCACATTCAATCTAGATCCTAAAGTCCTATTAGGTCATGTGTAGGATAGAACTGCAGATGCTGGTTTAAACCGAAGATAGACACAAAAAGCTGGAGTAACTCAGTGGGTCAGGCAGGCAGCATCTCTGGAGAAAAGGAATAGGTGACTTTTCGGGTCGTGACCCTATTTCAGACTGAGAGTCAGGTGAAAGGGAAATGAGAGATATAGACGGTGATGTGGAGATATATAGAACAAATGAATGAAATATATACAAACAAGTAGTGATGATAAAGGAAACAGGTCTTTGTTAGCTGTGTGCTAGGTGAGAACAAGTACAGACAATGAGACTCAACAAGACGAAGAAGGGTCCCGACCTGAAACGTCACCCATAGGGGGGTCAAAGGGCCGTGACGCACAGTGCAGCTCAATCCTTCTGGAGGATATGGCAGCCTCCCGCATACACTAGTAACTCACGAAACGCGTACCTTTTTACCTGTTGAAAAACTGCAGAAATGGTCAATTTTGGCGCTGTAAATAATTGTGTCACTGAACCAAATGCTCTAGTATCTTTTCTCTGAACCCAAGCACCAAGGTGTAAGAAGGAGCGCATGCCTCGGGACAGCCCCGACTCTCCCCCCGGGGTCAGCGCTGCCCGGCCACGGCCGCCCTCCGCCCCGTCTCCCCCTGTGAGCCGCACTGTCACAGGCTGTGAGTCGGCAGCGCCCACACATGGGGCCGGGTGGAGCGGGGCCGCGGCTCCGGGCAGCGGACACACGGGGACGAAAACCCGGCAACGTCCCCGTCAGTGCAGCAGAGTTGGGGACAGTCTGGTCCCTCCACCCACACAGAGTCACTGACCGCGCTGCACCCCGGCACCCCGAACCCGCCCCAACCCCCCCTCTCCCCCGGCCACGGGGACAGACGGCCCGGAGTCCGCGAGTGTGGAACCAGTCAGCGTAGAGTGTAGAGTCCGGATGCTGGGACAGAAGACCGCATGTACTCCAGAAGGCGTTGCGTGGCAACAGTATGGGTCACGGTCGTGACCTCGACTGCCGTGCAACCTCCCTATTCCTTCTATCCAGGGATGCTGCCTGTCTCGCTGTCTCGCTGAGTTACTCCAGAATTTTGTGTCTAAGACGACTTTGGTTGGTACAACTTGGTTGGGGGAGGGATGAAGAGAGAGGGGATGTAAGGGTTACTTGAAGTTAGAAAAATCAATATTCATACCACTGGGTTGTAAGCTGCCCGAGCGAAATATCAGATGCTGTTCCTCCAATTTGCATTTGGCCTCACTCTGACAAAGACCAAAATAAATCCTGCAGCAAATCTCAAAATAATTCCGTATTTTTGTACTTTAAATAACATTAATGACGGATTCCTTCAAGCCATTGAATGTAACATTCAGCTATGTGGAGCTGGACAGCGTTAGGCCCAGCATGTAATGGCAAAATAGTAACCATTTATATATTTAGTCAATAAGTAAAATATTTGTTTTCATCCTGTAGGTTGTCGGGATCTGGAATACACTTCCTGCAAAGTTGCAGAAACCTCTCACATTGAAAAAGCATCTTAATGAGCTTTTGGTGGAATACTGCATTTCATAAGTTAGAACCCCTCATTAACATCTTCATCTGACAACATGGATACGTTGATCCAAATTAACAGCACCTGTGTAATTACCAGGACCCATAGCACACATTTCTATGTGTAGGAAAGAACTGTGGATGCTGGTTTAAATCGAAGGTAGACACAATATGCTGGAGTGACTCAGTGGGACAAGCTGAGAATGAATGACGTTTTGGGTCGAGTCTGAAGAAGGGTCTCGACCTGCAACATCACCCATTCTTTCTCTCCAGAGATGCTGCTTGTCCCGCACAAATTTCTCTGATGGCTTCAGATCAGTTTTGCTAACTGATTCAAATCATTACCTCAATACGCTGCATGTTATGAGGGACCTTTACCAAACATAATTTGTATTTTAATACTGCTCATTTTAAGTCCTGAAATGCTTTGCATCCCAGAAGGTACTTTTGTAATTCAGTCATTTGTAATTGGCAGCTAATTTAGGTAAGGGAAACCTTCCACAAACAGCTATGTAATGATGATGAGACATTTGTCAGTATTGATGCGTGAGGAATAAATGCTAGTCTTAGTATTAACCTGGGAATTATTCATTTGTTCTTCAAACTAGTCGCATTAGATATTTTTTCCTTCATTGGAGAGCATATGAAATGTCTGTTTGATATCTAATTGAAAGGCAGCATCTCTGACAATGTAGCATTCTTTCTACTGCATTGTTATTCTTGATACTTTTCAAATCTTAAACCCATGATATTTTAACCTATAGTTAAGAGTGCTACCAGTTAAGCCGCATATGATGCACCACAAGGTGGCATATGTAATTTAAACAAAATCTTTTGTTAAGTACAGTTGCATTGTTAATTGTACACTCTTCAAAATGATATACTAAATTAAGGTCTGCTTAATGAGGTAGAAATGAACAATCCTTTGACAATATTTGAAGAACGGAAGGAAAATCTTTTAGGATCCAGGCCAACATTAGCAGTTGAACTCACTAATAAATCTATTTAATTGCTCATTAACAGCTTTGTTAAGTGTAGAATCTCACGATACGTGAATTGCTTGATTTGATTTCTTACATGGGAACAGCAATAACATCAAAATTAATGTACATTTTTGGTTAACCTAAGGATGAGAAAGCTATTGAGTAGATATAAAAACCTCCATGTTGGTAGGAAAAAAAACTTACTTTCTGGCCCATTAACAGTTTTGTTCAAGCCCTTGCCACTTGGAAGTTCAATTCCACATAAGTCCTGGGAGTTAGTAAATTGGTTCTCCACTTTCATTTAAAGGGCTCTGGATGTGATGGGGTTATCCTGCTATCAATCAGAGAGTCTTACAGTACTGAAAGAGGGAATTTGGCTCATCCATCCCATGCCAACCAAGATGCCCCAACTACATTAGTCCCACCTGCCCATGTTTGGCCCACCTATACATAACTAAAACTCTGATCTTGTGCTCTTCCGGTTTGCGGGGTTTTTCTATTTGCTCAAAATCGGTACGTGATAGCGCTGCGAGTTTTTGCCCCCTTAATCACCATTCTCTTGTGCTGCGACTGCAGCAAGTTTCGTTCCGATCAATGGTATATTGTAAACGTTATAGACGTTTAAAAATCGTAAAAACCGCGCATGCACAGATTGCTGTCAGTCGCCGCCACACAGATTGGTCTCCTCTCCTGTCACTCAGGAAGGAGCGTCACTGTGATGGCGACGCCCCTTCCTGGCACCATCGCCGCACTGATTGACCGCGTCCGCTGTCAATCGGCTGGAGGTCGCCATGGTGAAGGAGTGGTGCCGCCGCCCGAGGAGCAGCGGCCGCGCAGTACCTGGTGGGGAGGATGGTGCCGCGGGCCGAGCCCGGGGACTGGGACTGGGCTTGAGCCTGGGCTGGAGGCGCAGGCCGAGCCCGGGGACTGGGCCTGGGCTGGAACCAAGGACGAGCCTAGGTCAGTGGTCATGTACGAGCCAGGAAATGAAGTTGGGGCCTGGACTGTAGCCCAGGTGGTGACCGAGCTGAGGGCTGGAGTCGTGCCCAAGCCCGGGGCCTGGTCAAGGTGTACCAGCGCCGCGGGGGCAGCCCGGCCGCCGCAATTCTGCAGCACAGCCTCTGCTTCCTGCTCTGCGGGAAATTCTGGCTCGGCCACCTGCCACCCTCACCCCGCCCCGGCACAGCAAACCCGGCTCCATCGAGGCCCAGGTCCGCGAGTGCTTCGGTCGCCTACAGCTAGTGCCGGGCCGAGTACAAGAACCAGACCGCGTTCCAGGCCCTGGTGCTGCTCTACGACCTGGGTAGGAGCTGGGGCAGGGAATGGGAGTGAGGGGAGGAGGATGAGGGAAATGAGGAGGAGGGAGATGGGGTGGTAGAGGGAGATGGGGGGGGCAACGCCGAGCCCCGCTGTCTGCCCGCTGGCGAGGGGCACCGCGGGTCCCGGGATGGGCAGCGCCTCAGCGGCCCCTACCCACGGGCGCGGACACCAGGTGGGGCCCTAACGCACGGAGAGAGGGAGCGCCGCAGCCCGGCCCACAGCACGGGGGGGGGGATGAGACGGAGGGAGGGGGGAGAGAGGGATGAGGGAGGGAGGGAGAGGGGAGAGAGGGATGAGGGAGGGAGGGGGAGAGGGATGAGGGAGGGAGGGGGAGAGAGAGGGAGGGAGGGGGGAAGGAGGGAGGGAGTGGGTTAGAGGGGTAGTGGAGTGCGGGGGGTAGGGAGGGAGGTAGAAGGGGTCCGGGGTAATGGGCAAGGTGGGATAGAGGGGGGAGTAGAGGGAGAGGGGACAGGGAGGGGTGGATTTGATGGGAGGGGATAGGCGTGAGTGATGGAATATTGCGTTGGGGAACGGGTTGCGTTGGAGGACCAGGCCTCCCGTGTGACGGGCCCAACGGGTACCACTTAGTCTAGTATCCTTCTAAATCTTTCCTACCCATGTACTTGTTCAAATGTCTTTTAAATGTTGTTATAATACCTGCCTCAATTACTTCTCCTGGCAGTTCATACCTTGTACCTACCATCCTCTCAGGTTCCTATTAAATGTTTCTTCTTTCACCTGAAACCTTCCTCTGGTTCTTGATTCTTCTGGTTGACTACTGGTGGGATTGTGTTGAAGCTCTTGGAAATGTCAGAGAATGATGTGTTGAATGTGGAGGTGATGGGATGAAAGAGAAGGACAAGGGGAACTCTATCCCTACTCTGTCTGGAGGAAGGAGGGGTAAGATTAGAGTTGTGGGAAATGGAGGAAATATGGGTTGGGGCATCCATACACCATGTTTGCTGAAGAAGGAGGACATCCAGATGTCCTAGAATGGAAAGCTTCATCTTGAGAGCAATAGACAATAGGTGCAGGAGTAGGCCATATGGCCCTTCAAGCCAGCACATTGATCAGCCATTCAATGTGATCATGGCTGATCAGCCACAATGCTTGCCTTCTCCCCATATCCCCTGACTCCGCTATCTTCAAGAGCCCTATCTAGCAGATGTAGTGGAGACAGGAAAAACTGTGAGAAAGGTATTGCATCTTTGCAAAAGACAGGTGCTGATATAGGCCATGACCAGTTTTTCAGTGCACTTCATTATGATCGATATTGGAGCTACTGGCCTAGGTCACTTTACTTTTCTTGGAATGATGGCATTTTCCTTGAAGCAAATGAGGATAATAAACTATTGAGGTGTGGGGTTGAAGATGTTGGCAAAGCCAAGGACAGTTAATTGGTGCACAGTTTCATACAGGCCTTGAAATTGTACTGTTCGAATTTTGTTAAGTTCAATAAAAATAATTTGTATGGTTTCAACCATTCTAGTACAATAAATTAGTTCATTTTATTTAGGTGCTGACAATGTACAGGTACTGACATATATAATCATGCCTCAATCTTTTTGATGCAAGGTTTTATCCTTCTGATCCAGTTGTAAAAGGTAGTTCTTAATTCAATTTCCAACCATTAAAAATCCAATATTTTAAAACTGCAGATCCCACTAAAGTGAATGAAAATCAGGACAGAGGAGCAGACTTGGTGAGAGATCTTAAAATAGAAAAAAAACGAATAAATCTCAATTTATTAAAAATGTACACAAAGAATCCGACAAAGGAAGCAATGTGGTCCTCATGGAATTTTAAACTTTTCATTTGAAATTTCTATTTTAAGGTTAATAACAATTAATTTGGAGTCGCTGAAAACATACATGCTTCCTGCTAGAGACATTTTATTAGGTATTGTGACATTTTAAGAATTGATTCAACTTTGCAGATTGGGTGAGATCTACCAAGCAATGTTAGAGTAATAATAGACAATTTTGAGAGAAAAAATTAAGCAAGACACTCATTTTCACATTTCCTATCAAGGAACGAGGGATTTATTTGTGCTTGTTTTTCTCGAATTTAATTAAATTGATGAAGCTTATATCTAAATTTCAAACTTTGTTCACCAAGTGTGGATGCTAGCAATAATTTAAGTTAATTTAAATAGTATTTGCTGGATTTCCTTTGTTACAAAATTCTTGTTGCACTGGGATCCTATAGACAATGAGTGCTTGAAATGGTGGAAAAAAAAATTCTCAGTACATAAGCATCTGCAACCTTTTCATTGATAATGGCTGTGAATGTAATGTATTTGTTTCACTAAATATGATGTTGTTTTAAAAGAGTTTCTAACCCAAAATTCATGTCAGATACAGAAAGCATTTATTTTTAATATGGCTTCATATGCTGATGTTTTAACACTGCAGCTGTTTGTGGAAATTGTGGAACTGTAACAGTAAGATAAAATCTTAACGTTTAAATTTACACTTTCAACATGTCATCTGATTATAACAGTAGCAGGGATTTGGTGAGGTCCATGGCTAGCCAGGTGTTTTGCTGACAGCCTGCTGCCTAATGACTCATGCCCTCATTCAGCAGCTGCCTGCTAGTTCTCTTTGTTGTGGGCATTGTTGCTGCACACCCCTTGTTAATACACATGATGCCCAGGGCAGACCTTGGTTGACATCAGTGTACTTGTCTTAAGAGGCCCCAAGACCTGACGTGGAATAGAAGTTGGTTTGCATCTGCCTCGGAAACTAATTGTTAGCTGGGTGAGCTCTTATTGGTTAGAAATGTGGTTTGGTAATGGGGGAAAGCATAGACATTGTTGGTCCATCTGTTCAGCTATTCATTGTTCTCTGACTGCCTGGACGTCTGCAGCTCAAAGTGTATGAGGATTTTTTTTTGTTAACTGCAACACAGAATCAAATGTCTGGCTGCTTTTCAACTAACGTAAGTGTTGGAAAAAGTTTTTAAAAACCTGATGTTGTGCTTTATTTACAAGTTCATGCTAGTAAATATTGGAAGGTGGGGTCTACAGTTGAATCAGTCTTATATCTAGGTATATTGTGACTAATGTACATCACTGCCTCTTACAATTAGAATTGTAATTGTGCTTGTATCTTGTCAATTTAATACCAAACATAGTTTAAAATTGGAGAATTAGAGCTTTAAAGAATATACTTTGAATGAACTACTTTGAAAGAGGAAAAAAGGGAGAAAATGTTTTATACGAATTTCCATTGTTGTCTTTGTCTATATCAATATAACTAATACAAAATCTCACGGTCACAAATCCTGTTTAAAGATCCAACCAAAATTATTTGGCATCTTAACTTTTTTTGTTTGAATGCTGATGTGAGAAATGTTGTTTCAAAAATGAAAATGGGAAGGGGTAGTCAGTCAGCACCTGAAAAGAGAGAGTAAAGGTTTTAATTTTGAGGAATACCTTTCAAAATTTGTTTTTACATATACTAACTGACATGGCGAATAAATCCAGTTTTTATTCCCAATTTGGAATGCTTTTTTGTATTTCCACAAAACTAAAGAGTGACAAGTTTGCTTTCATTTTTAAACATTTCTTGCATCAAGAAATTATATTAAATTTTGCTTGTGCATTTTGGGTTGAGAATTTATTTTCAGACTATAATATATTCTTTGTAAATATAATGTAGTTTGAAGGAGTTAAAAAACTGCTATTGTATCTGCACGTTCAGCAATTAATGCAAAGTCTTCATTGAGCAGACCACCAGTTGCTTGCCTTAGTGACATCTGGTAGTCCTTTTGCATTAACCAGTTTAGTTTATACGTCTTTTTTCTGGTGCCTACTTACCAGATCTTAGTGTTAAGTAACCAATAATAGACTCAAAAGCTTAATTTAATAATATGGCTGTGGTTATGAATTGTGTTTGGTATGCAACACTGCAAAGAATGGCATTGATTTTCAAAAAGAATATAAAACAAAATGTATTTAACTAAGGTTGAATTGAACAGCTTTATTAATTCATATAAAGTATATATTATTTGTTATAATATCTGCATTGTCGCTTGTATTTGATTACTAGGTTTAGTTATTTTGATATATTGTAAAGTTAAACTTAGTTCCATGTAAAAAAAAACGAGTTACAATTTCAACTTCCAATTTTATCACATCACAACTGTGGTACCATAGATGATCTGACCAAAGAGCAAAACTGTGGGCAAAGGTATATAATTTAGATTTAATCATTCCAAAACCCTAAGTTCAAAATTTTAACCATATCTTTCTAAACAATTCTAAACAACTTCAAAGGCACCCAATTCTAAACACAGTCAAAGGCACCCACAGGAAGGTATTGAAAAGCATCAATTTTGAGTATTACTTTTAAAATGTGACACGTGCATGAGTGCACCGTAAATAGATTATTGGAAAATATTTCATGCACAGTTAACATCTAATAACATTCAAAGTATCCAATGATTAATTATTTTTATGTTGCATTAATCTGGAATGATCACTCAGTAAAATGAATTAATTTGAATTGGGATCAGTAAATCCCTATTTCCCCAAGTGTGTGTGTGATGCAAATTGAGTTAATGTTGCAGCATTACACCATTTATTGTCTAACAAGCAAAATATGCCAGCAAATTTGGATCTTTTATCTTTATAAGGCATCTGTAGTGACAATTTTCACACAAGGGTGGTTCATATGATTTGCACAAGATGGACACAATTTTCACTAAGCCTGAGACTTATTACTGGAGTTTAAACTATTTGTGTGTATATCTGAATTGATTACCAAGAGGAGTGTTTTACCTTCGATGCAATGGAGGTAAAGGACCAATTTCATAAACTGCTGATGCATTACATCTTTCAGAATTGTGACCCGCTCTACAAGTTTGAAAGGGTCATAATCCTGGGAGATGTTTTATATTAGTAGCGCATACTAATGTAATGTTTAAAATGTAGTGGTAATTTAAATGTGGTAATTATATTTGGGGGGTGAGATACAAAATTCTTTACTTTCCTCATGCTGCGATCCTGTTTTGAGATGTAATGTACCTTGGTGGGTACAGCATTTTTTTAAAGTGTTTATTAAATGACTTTCCAGTCTTGAGTTGCTACATTGTATATAACATTACCATTAAGGCGATGAATATTGCTCATTAAATAACTTCCCCATTTGTGGTAGAACACAGTCTATAAGACAATGATGTCGGTGTTCCATGATTTGTTTGGCAGTTTTATTGTTCTAAGAGGGCAAGCCAGACATACTTGAGTCCCTGCACTTTTTGGCTTTTGTTCATTCAAAATTGTTCATTCAGTATTGGTGCATTTGTGATGGTATGTTGAAGGATTGCATCCTAGCAACATGGAGCAGTTGCTCAGCATCACATTTTTGCAATAGATTCATCCTTTAACAACAATTCCCTACTGTACATAGAGAATATGGTTTTCTTTCTGTTGAATGATTTATTTCGGTTAAATATGCCTGATTTTATGGAAATATTCTCAAATAAATTAGAGAACCTAATGCACTCATTTTAAATGTCCCCTGCATTGTATGGTGTATACAACCTGTTCTCATTCATTTATTCTCAACATTTAATTTTGGTTGGCCTGAAGGTATAGGAAACAAAACCCTATCTTATGCTGTGAATTGATGGTCAGTTGTGTTTTTATTCACATCTTTAAGAAAGTTGTGTGACAATTGAGTTTTTCCAAAGTCCTTCACACTTCGTTCTGATGAAATGTCATTGACCTAAAACAGTGACAAATCTGAGGAAGGACATTATTGCCATAGAGGGAGTGCAGAGAAGGTTCACCAGACTGATTCCTGGGATGTCAGGATTGTCTTATGAAGAAAGACTGGATAGACTTGGTTTATACTCTCTAGAATTTAGGAGATTGAGAGGGGATCTTATAGAAACTTATAAAATTCTTAAGGGGTTGGACAGGCTAGATGCAGGAAGATTGCTCCCGATGTTGGGGAAGTCCAGGACAAGGGGTCACAGCTTAAGGATAAGGGGGAAATCCTTTAAAACCGAGATGAGAAGAACTTTTTTCACACGGAGAGTGGTGAATCTCGAATTCTCTGCCACAGAGGGTAGTCGAGGCCAGTTCATTGGCTATATTTAAGAGGGAGTTAGATGTGGCCCTTGTGGCTAAGGGGATCAGAGGGTATGGAGAGAAGGCAGGTACGGGATACTGAGTTGGATGATCAGCCATGATCATATTGAATGGCGGTGCAGGCTCGAAGGGCCGAATAGCCTACTCCTGCACCTAATTTCTATGTTTCTATGTGACTCTTTCTCTTATCTTCAGAAATGCTGCCTGATTTGCTGAGTTTTTCCGCTTTATTTCAATAATATTTGGAAAGGGTTTTGTTAGCTCATTGTACCTGACTGATTCATTCTGAGTATTAGCTTATAAGTGCCTTGTGAGGTCTGGTTTCAGTCTTTTGCCTTCGTGTTTAATTTGGGTTTAACATTTTTGACAATCTATATTACTAAAAGTCTGATCTTGATCGCTTTTGGCCGACTGTGGTGCGATTTCCGAGAGAACGCCGCCATCTAAGGCCGTCATTTTTGGCCACCTCGCTCAGAGCCCACGTCCGCCTTCCTGGACTAGAGGATTTTTCCCATCGATGCAAAATCAGAGAGATATTAATGTTTTTTTTAAAATCACCATTCTCTCTGCTGCCCCTGCTGGAGGGAGGGGGAGGGACTATAAAACCAGGAAGTGGTGTGCCTCACTCAGTCTCTACAAGATGGAGGAAGGCAAAGGGTCACGTCTCTCTGAGCTCTGAATAACACTGAACACATGTCTACTCAACTGTGAGTCCCCTTAATGTGGTTTAAAAATGAAAATATGGTTGGTTTGAAGTAAAAAGGCACTGCCTGCAAATGGTTGTTTGGGGGGTTTTGGTTGAAGTAAAAAGGCACTCCTGCAAATGGTGGTTTGGGTGCTTTGGCTTGAAGTTAAAGGGCACTCCTGCAAATGGTGGTTTGGGTGCTTTGGCTTGAAGTTAAAAGGCACCCTGCAAATGGTGGTTTGGGTGCTTTGGCTTGAAGTTAAAAGGCACTCCTGCAAATGGTGGTTTGGGTGCTTTGGCTTGAAGTTAAAAGGCACTCCTGCAAATGGTGGTTTGGGTGCTTTGGCTTGAAGTTAAAAGGCACTACTGCAAATGGTGGTTTAGGTGCTTTGCGTAACTTCCTGTTTGCACTGTATATTGAGTTTAGATAAAACGCTACCACTTATGGCTGTGATTTTTGGCCAACTTACTCAGTCCACCTCCGCTCAGCAGGTGCAGAGGATTCTTCGCATCAATGAAAAATAAAAGTGTTATTAGTGTTTAACAAATGTTGAGAATCTCTCTCCTGTCAATCACGCCATGAAGGCCACACCTTTTCCGATGGGAGGGGGAGGGGTTATAAAACCCAGAAGGGTGGGTGTGGCTCAGTCTATGCATGATGGGGGAGGGAGAAGTCACGACTCTGTCTGAGCTGTGAATCAACTGAACACACTGAATGTCTACTGAACTGTGAGTTTTGAGTTTGTGTGGTTTTATGGTAGTCACCCTGCTTGAAAAGGTATGAAACTGCATTTGAATGTGGTGGCCTTGCACCATGCATGAAATGATATGAAACTGCATTTGAATGTGGTGGCGTTGCACCCTGCATGAAATGGTATGAAGCTGCATTTGAATTTGGTGGCCTTGCACCCTGCTTAAAATGGTATGAAACTGCACTTGAATTTGGTGGCCTTGCACCCTGCTGAATGTGGTATGAAACTGCACTTGAATTTGGTGGCCTTGGATCCAGCTTGAAGTTGTATGAAAATGTACTTGAATTTGGTGGCCTTGCACCCTGCTTGAAGTGGTATGAAACTGCACTTGAATTTGGTGGCCTTACACCCTGCCTGAAGTGGTTGGAAACTGCACTTGAATTTGGTGGCCTTGCACCCTGCTTGAAGTGGTAGGAAACTGCAGTTGAATTTGGTGGCCTTGCACCCTGCTTGAAATGGAATTTCAAGGAATAGCCATGAGTCAACTGCCAGCCCACCAGCCGTGAGTGAGCTGCCAGCACATCAGGCTTGAGGGACTGAGCTGCCACCCCAAGAACCTATACCAGCGCTACAGAAAGCCCCCCCCCCACTGGCCACCAATATTGGAATTGGTGGAGAGGTGGAATATTGCGTCGGGGGACCAGCCCTCCCGTGTGAACATGGGACCCAACGGGTCCCACTTAGTCTAGTAATACATACAATTTCTGCAAGAATGCCTGTAGAACCATAATTTCTGCTCTTGACTTTAAATTACTTAAATAACTGCATTACAGTTAATGTCAAAGTAGTTGCTTTACATAGAAGTTAAAGCACATGTCTTAGGAGAAAAGATATAACGTGCTGGAGTAATTCAGGCAGCATCTCTGGAGAACATGGATAGATGACTTTTCGGGTCGGGATCTTTCTTCCTTGTGTCTCTGGTCCTAAGAAGGCTGAGTCAAAGGCCATTCGGGAAATAATTTTTAGTAATTTGCCTTAAATTAAATGGTATCCTGTTTCAGTGCCTACATTCTGGGGACACATTCGCCTTTTTTAAGTGTGCAGCTAGCCACAAACTTAACAATTAGAAACATAGAAATAAAAATAGGGGCAAGAGTACCCCATCAAACCCTTCCCATCTGCTATACCATCCAATATGATTATAGCCTATTCCCCCCCTGTCCATAACGTATTTCTGTTCTTTCCCCATACCTCTTGATCCCTTTCCATTTATAAATCAGTCTATCCTCTTGCTATCCGAGGTTCTGGGCGGTCCCTCAGGAAACGCCGCTCCAAGCCCGCGGGTAGGCCGCGAGGACGGGTCGACGGTGCAGCCCGGAGAAAAGCTGCCTCTCCGACCAGGTAGGGACCCTGAAAAGTAGTTTCCCCCTTCCCCCCTACCCCCACCCCCCACATAAAAAAGGCTCGAACTAAAACAGACACTCAACTAACTAAAAATTTAAAATAAATTTAAAAAAAGATGAAAAACAGACAGCTGCAGGCTGGGCAGCCATACCACACAGGACGGCGCCCCCTAGATGATGATATTTCAAATACGTAGTACAATACATCTTTAGAATTCTGGATATTTTTTAAAGGAGCTTATTTAATTTTTGAGCTCTTGTAAAAGATATCCTCCGTTGAATGTGCAGCAAGTTCTGTTGCATTTGAAACAACTGAACAACTTATTGTTAAAAGTGTGAACCATAGTGAAAGTTTGCCCGACAGTAAACAGGAAAAGCACAACTCATTTGTGGTTTGCTAGAATTGCTGTAAATGGGTTAGTGAATTTAAGATTTTATACAACATTTTATAAGCTGACTTCCGTATTTTCAACATTATATATAGCAGAGGTTAGAAACAACGAACTACAGATGCTGGTTTACACGAATAGACCCAAAGTGCTGGGGTAATTCAGAGGGTCAGGCAGCATCCCTGAAGAATATGGATAGGTGATGTTTCGGGTCGGGACCCCACTTCAGGCAGATTGTAAGGGGGGGAGGGGTGGAAAGCTGAGAGAGAGAAGAGGCAGGACAAAGCGTGGCAGGTAATAGGTGGCACAGTAGCGCAGCGGTAAAGTTGATGACTTACAATGTCAGAGACCCGAATTCGATCCTGACCACAGCTGCTGCCTGTAAGGAGTTTGTACATTCTCCCTATGACCTATTGGTTTCTTCTGGGTGCCCCAGTTTCCTCTCATGTTTCAAAGACGTACATTGTCCCTAGTGTGTAGGATAGTGCTAGTTTACGGAATGAACACTAGTCGGCGTGGACTCAGTGGGCCAAAGGACCTGTTTCCACGCTGTATCTCTAAAAGTATTTTAAAAAAGGTGGACACAGGCGAGGGATTTTTTTTGATAGGCAGATGGTTGGAACAAAGGCCAAAGATTAAAGCAGGAGGTATGACAGACTGATCGAAGAGTTGCAAATTGTGAATCCACGTGAAGAAATGTGGAAGGAGGGGGAGGACAGAAATGGGTGCAAGTCTAGGTGGGGCACAGGGGGGGGGGGGATTGAAAAAGGCGGGGTGGGGGTTGTTAGAAGTTACTTAAAACTGGAGAATTCAATGTTCATACCAAAGATAGACACAAAGTGCTGGAGTAACTCAGCGGGTCAGACAGCTTCTCTCGAGGAAAAGGGTAATGGCGTTTCACGTTAGGTCCCTACTTCTGAGTCTGAAGAAAGGTCCCGACCCGAAACATTACCTATATTCTTCCTCCAGAGATGCTGCGTTACTCCAGCACTTTGTGTCTATCTTTGGTATAATCCAGCATCTGCAGTTCTTTGTTTCTACTCAATGTGCATGCTGTTGTGTTGTAAACTACCCAAGCAGATACTGCCTGATTTAGAGGGTACACGTTATATGGTGAGGTAGGAGCTCCAGAGAAAACAATCTAAATTATATAACATTTTGAGAGGCATAAGTAGGGTAGGCAGTTAGAACTTTATTCCCCACAGTAGAATTATCAAATGTTAGAGGGTATCGTTCTAATGTCAGAGTGAAAAAGTTTAAAGGAGATGTGTGGGGTAATTTTTGTTTTACTCCGGGAGTGATGGATGCTTGGAATATGCTGCCAGGATTGGTGGTGGAAACAGTAGGGGCAGTGGCATCGAAGAGGATTTTAGATACACACGTGAATAGGCGGAGAGTGGAGGGATTTGGAAGACGTGCAAGCAGTAGGGATTAGTTTAAATAGCCAGGTAGACACAAAATGCTGGAGTAACTCGGCGGGACAGGTAACACCTCTGGAGAGAAGGAATGGGTGACGTTTCGGGTCGAGACCCTTCTTCAGACTGATGTCTGGGGGCGCTACATAAACATCCACCACAGTGACTACTCCACATTCCTCACTGTGATAGAAGACGAAAAAAAAGTTCAATCTCTTCCCTTCTTTGTTCTCCCGCAGTCGGGGGACTGGAGCCTTCCGTTGACCGGACAATATTGGCTCCCGTAGCGGGCGGTCAGGCGTTCGCGTTGGGGAGATCAAGCTTCCGCATCGGGGGGATCTCAGCATAACATCATGTCTTACAAACTGGATTGAGTTTAATGAGTAGGTGACAAAGGTGATTGATGATAACAAGGGATACTAGAGTAGCCTTTGTGTATTTAAGTAAGGCATTTAAGTAAGTCCCACATGGTAGGCTGATCCTGAGATTAAGATGCATGGTAACTTGGTAGTTTGGATTCAGGATTAGTTTACCATAGAAGATAGAGAGTAGTGGTGGATACGTATTATTCTGGTGTCCTGCATGAATCGGTGCTGGAACCCCTGTTGCATGTGTTATGTATAAATGACTTGGAAGAAAATGTAGAAGGGTTGGTTAGTACGTTTGCCGACAGAGACAAAAATTGGTGGAGTTGTGGACAGTTAAGATGACTGAGAAAGGGTACAGCAGGATATTGATAAGTTACAGATATGAGTAGAGAAATGGCAGATGGAAATTTATCGGGGCAAACGTAAGATGTTGCACTTTGGGACGTTAAATGTAAGGGGAAATTAATGACGGGATCCTTAGCAGTGTTGATTTACAGAGGGATGTTGGGGTCCAAGTCCATAGCTCCCTAAAGGCAGCCACACAGTTAGATAAAATGATAAAGAAGCCTTGTGGTACGCTTGCCTTCATCAGTCAGGGCATGTAGTTTAAGCGTCAGGAAGTCATGTTTCAGTTTTATAAAAGTTTGGTTAGGAATATTGTGTGCAGTTCTGGTCACCTCTTTACAGCAGGGATGTGGAGTCTTTAGAGAGGGTGTAGAAGAGTTTTGCCAGGGTGCAGCTTGGATTAGAGGGTAAAACTAAAGGAGAGGTTGAAAAAACAATGTTTTCTCTGGGATGCCAGAGATTGAAGCGTATAAAATAATGAAAGGCACAGATAGAGTAGACAGTCAGATTTCTTTTCTCCAGGGTGGAAATGTCAAGTGCTGGAGGGTATAAGGTCAGAGGGAGGATGTTAAAAGAGATATGTGGGTCAAATTTCTTTACAAAGAGAATGGTGGGTGTCAGGAATGTGTTGTCAGGGGTGGTGGTAGAAGCAGAGATTTTGATATAAATGCATGAATATGGAAGTAATGCATGGATATATGGAGCACATGCGGGCAGAAGGGATTAATTTAAGCACATATATTGCAGGCCAAAAGTCCTGTTCATATGATGCACTGTCCCATTCTATGCTCTCTAAACCATTCCATCAACCATATTGACCATTTTCCCACTACTTTGAGTCCAATGTGGCAGTGTGTACCATCTACAAAATGCATTTTAGCAACTTGCCTTGGCTGTTTCATAGAAACATAGAAATTAGGTGCAGGAGTAGGCCATACGGCCCTTCGAGCCTGCACCGCCATTCAATATGATCATGGCTGATCATCCAACTCAGTATCCTGTACCTGCCTTCTCTCCATACCCCCTGATACCTTTAGCCACAAGGGCCACATCTAACTCCCTCTTAAATATAGCCAATGAACTGGCCTCAACTACCTTCTGTGGCAGAGAATTCCAGAGATTCACCTGTGTGAAAAATGTTTTCTCATCTCGGTCCTAAATTATTTCCCCCTTATCCTTAAACTGTGACCCCTTGTTCTGGACTTCCCCAACATCGGGAACAATCTTCCTGCATCTAGCCTGTCCAACCCCTTAAGAATTTTGGAAGTTTCTATAAGATCCCCCCTCAATCTTCTAAATTCTAGCGAGTACAAGCCGAGTCTATCCAGTCTTTCTTCATATGAAAGTCCTGACATCCCAGGAATCAGTCTGGTGAACCTTCTCTGTACTCCCTCTATGGCAAGAATGTCTTTCCTCAGATTAGGAGACCAAAACTGTATGCAATACTCCAGGTGTGGTCTCATCAAGCCCCTGTACTCCCTGCTCCTATACAACATTATCATCACCCAAATCCGTGGCCTTTGGGAATTTCACCAACTTTGGGGTACTTTTCAAGATACATACAACTCAATTTGCAATCACTGCCTTTTATTTCCTCACTGGATAAAATTCTTGAATTCCTTAAACAAAGAGAGTACTTTTGGCAGAAGGGCTGCAGCTTTTCAAGAACGTGGAATACAGGGACGGCCAATGCAGCGGGCAATGTTGTCCGAGGAGCGCTGACCTTCCTTCCTCCCCACCTACTCTGCCCCTTTCCTTCCCCCCCCCCCCCCCCCCCCCCGGCCCCCCCACTCTCTCTCTCTCTCTCTCTTGTACACCCCCCCCTCCACCCCTCTTATACTGGGACCCCTCCTCTCCATCCCGCACTGATCCCCATTTCCTCCTCTATTCAGTCCTTACTGACATCCCCTGTGCTCCCCCTCCCCCTAATCTATTCATCACCTTACCCACCTCGCATTGATTCTCCTGCCCCCCCCCCCCATCCATCCTACACTGGTCCCCCAATTCATCCTGTACTGACCCCCCTTCCCATCCATCCTGCACTTCTCCCCCCATTCATAGTGCACTGATCTTCCCATTCATCCCGTACTGACCCACCCTCCATTTACCCTGCACCGATCGTCCCATCCATCCTGTAGTGATCTCCCCATTCATCTTTTACTGATTCTCCATTCATCCTGTACTGATCCCCTCATGCATCCTGTACTGATCCCCTCATGTATCCTGTACTGATCCCCTCATTCATCCCGTACTGATCCCCCATTCATCCTATACTGATCCCTTCATTCATCCTGTAGTGATCCCACATTCATCCTGCACAGACCCTCCGATCCACATTGTCCTGACCCCCCCCCCCCATTCATCCTGTACTGATCCCCCCCATTCATCCTGTGCTGATCCCCCACCCCCCATTCATCCTATGCTGATCCCCCCCCCCCATCCATCCTGTACTGATCCCCCCATTAAAGAAGAATGGGGGGAACAGTCTAAAGAAGGATCTCGACCCAAAACGTTGCCTATTTCCTTCGCTCCATAGATGCTGCCTCACCCGCTGAACTTCTCCAGCATTTTTGTCTACCCCCATTTATCCTGTACTGATTCCCCCCATTCATCCTGTACTGATCCCCCCCCCCACATCCATCCCGTACTGATCCCCCCATTCAACACCACTGACATCCCCCGTGCTCTCCCCTCACAATTTTACATACTCCAACCAACACATACTAATTCACCTGTCTCAATCTATCCATTCCGTACCGATTGCCTTCTCAACACCCCCGCCCCCCCGCCATCTATCCACCCCACACTGATTCACACACCCCCTGGCCCTATTGTGCTGGTAATGTCTTCAGAGCGAACATTGACTATGTTTGATATCGGAATGCAATCAAATGTGTCTAAATTCCCAATGTTATTATTTATTTTGACACCTTTAAACATATTACCAAAAGAACATTTGCTGCAGTTATGGCCTTTGGCCATCTCTTGTCAGTTAGTGTAATGTTTAACCTGTCAGATGGGTATAGTCGGTTTTAACAGCTATTATCATAAAATGCCTTTAGAAATTTCCTTGCAACCTGTATATTTTGTTATGGATAAATTATGTGGGAAGCCAGAGCATCAACGACCCATGCTATGGCCATGTCATGGTAATTTTCGGTCCTTCACAGAAAACATGCTTGCATCAATCTGTAGTGTGCATGGTTAAGCATATATGTTACCATAGTCCAGGATTTATTGACACAGGTTGATCATATGCTGAATAATCCAACCACATTTTTGTTTGGAAGTGGAAAGAACTAATAGAAATTGCATTAATTGCAATGCGTAAAAAGAGTTGAGATATTGTATAATAATTTTGCTGCATGTCATTGTGGTATATATCATGTCTTGATTGGTGAATATGTTTAGTTTGTGAGTTACTTGAAGCAGAAATAATATGTGAATGTAGACAAAAGTGCTGGAGAAATTCAGCGGATGCGGCAGCATCTATGGAGCGAAGGAAATAGGCAACATTTCGGGCCGAAACCCTTCTTCAGACTGATGGGTTTTGGCCTGAAACGTCTTAAACTGTCATTTGGCAACCTAAAAAGCTGTCAAGGTTGCCCGGCTGGCAACAGGGAAATAAAGTTGTGAGAGCCCTGGTATAGTTTACTTATGTGTAAATATAGTTTCCACAATCTTTCATGGTTTAAAATATGTTCCTCATACATTTCTAGCATAACATTTGTCAGTCACCGAGAGAGATAATGAGCTTAACACGATTGTTTATAATGCATGAAGATACTTCTGAACGCATTTTAAACATTTTAAAATATTGTTTAATTAATATTGAAGGAAATAATCAAGGACATAATTTATACCACAAGTGTTTTAAAATGTCAGTTAATTGGAGATGTTTTAATTATAATTATGAGTTAAATGCAGTTTTAATCCTGGTGTTAAATATTAGGATATCAATACTTGGCTGTGAAAGGTTTGCAGGGGGAATAAAAATGAGGATCTGAAGGTCGGGTATCGAGTTTTATCCCAAGGCAAAAGCTAGAGGACAGATAGTGAATCAAATAAAACCTATGCTTTCAAAGACCCAGGCTAAATTACACTCTACATTACACCTTTGCCATATCTTGCTCAGAACCATATGTCCCTTTTCATTTCGATCCCATGTTTCTCTGGTACCCCTGTGAACTTGAAGTTGTTTATTTTGTTGAAAATCCTGATGCAGTTACTTTACCTGTTAAGAGCACTTAAATAATTTGGTAATAATTAACAAATTAATTTGCAATTACATACATAAAATCCTATTGACAGACCCATTTAAAAAATGTTAGTTGGTAATTTTATAATTAGATTACTCATTCTGATTTTCAGGTATTTAAAGAAAAACCTCAATTTAACGCATGGAAACATAAAATAAAAATCATATTCTACTACTTTGTTTAATTCTGCTGGTATATGAAAGATTTTATATCGGCGATCATGCAAGTCGATTTGTGGTCTATTTAACCATGACTTTGGTAAATCCACACAATTTTCTGCTGAAATTGCTGATTGCACTCACAGTGGCGACTCAACACAAAATTTTGGATTGGATTTGCCCCTTGTCTTATCTTCAACATCTTGTTTTTGAAGCAATTTTGTAAAGCATGTTAGGATATTTTTCTGTGGTAGATACTAAGTGAATGTATGTTATTTGATTAGTAAGCCAAATCAAACTTGTTTATCTCGTAGTCACTGCCATTTTTTATGGCTAGTTCAAGTGAGCACCACCTGCTGTTGAACTATGAAAAAGCGGATTTATTGTCTACACGAATATAATTTTGATCTGTTTTATAAACTGAATCAAACATGAAATCTGGTGACATTTCTGGCAGGAATGTCACTCTTATGAAATATCTAGTTTGATAAAATGAAGTGTAATTTGTCAACACAATCTAAAGTGTTTCAAATAATCAAGTGAGCACAGACATCTGAAATACCAACATATGGGAATTACTGTTGAAGTGGAAGGAACTACTGGCCTAGATTTTATGGTCTAGGGTGAACTTGAAAATGTTTCTCCTAACCAATCGTGACAGTAATAATGTCATAGTGATGACCTCTTATCATGCTCCAGATGAAGTAACCTTTTCTGTTCCTTAATATACAAAAGGGGTGTGTTTCTGCGAAACATTTTGTTAAGGAGAATTTATCCATTGAAAGGATAGAGTAAAATAGCATTTTGGTATTTTTGATGCGTTCCATGCACAAGCATACATTGTAACAGACTGCCATTATGGCAAAAAATAGCTTTGCAAATTGAAAATAGTACCTTAAGGAGAATGGTATTGCAGTGCAAGTTCATAAATCAAGGGAATAGCTTTACTCTTGCCAAAACTTTATATAATTTTGAAAACATTAAATTTCCACTGGAACAGTGGTTAGTTTTTTTAGCATTTGCATGTAAGCTTAAACATAATCAAAGCTTTCAATCCTGGTTTCATTCTGATGAATGTTGTATTCCTTTATTTTATAACAACTCTATGACAGAGGACATAAAAGTCTACAGAACATTGTTTGATATAAACACTGTTCTGTACAGATTTATTGTTCGATGTCTCTTAAGTACTCGTCCTTGCATGCAATGCAGGCAGAAAAATCACATAGTAAACAGCTGCAGGACTGATTTGCATGGGTTTCCTTGCTCAGTGCCATTTTGTTGTATATTCTTATGCAAGGTTGATTTTCTAGGCTTGGGTATTCAAACATGTCAATGAACTGCTGAAAACACGAAAGATATTATTTAAGATATATTCAGGTCAGGTCGGGGGGAGTTCCCCCCGCCACGGGTACCATGTGATCCCGTGCTATCTGCTCCATGGTCGGATAGTCGGCGACTAAACCGTCTCCCCCACCTGGTTTGCTCGGTGAGGAGGGGGCTGTGGACCACCAGCAGGACCAAAAACAAGACCTGTCAAAGGGCGGATGAGCTTCTATCGGGCCGACCGCCATCCATACTTCAATAGAAGTTGCGGTCACCGTCGTACATAGCGTTGTAAGGAATGATGATAAAGCACACTCACCTAAATCTTATACTTCCAGCAGCGGAAGTACCCAGGAACTGGAGGATAGAGATGTGTGGTGCGTCCATCACCGTTCCCGTCGGAAACCAGCACCACTGCGTCGCTAATGTTTTCAACGATGAAGAATTAATTAATTAATCTAAATGAATCGTTTTTTAATAAATGGTTCTTGTGGTTGTAATGGATTAGCAAGTCAAGTCAAGTCACTTTTATAGCACATTTAAAAAACAACTCGTGTTGACCAAAGTGCTTTACATTGGTGGAGGTACTAACGTTATACAACAGTGGTTCATAGATTAAGTACATACATAAATACATACATATAGCATACATACATATATTAGGTGAGTGTGCTTTATCATCATTCCTTACAATCTCAGCTAACCATGTACTGTGGCTTCTTCTAATTATAGGAACTAACTGTAATTTATGGCAAACTGATAATATTTATTTCTGAAAAAATCTCCCTACTTCAAATGTTTTCCTTTGTATGCTGCTATAATTCTTTGCATTTGGTTATCTGACTAGGGCGTGACCTGAAAATAGTGTTGTGCCAAGGGGAAATCAAGGAAATTGAATCTATCCTCAATTTTTGTAGTTTATTCTTTGCATTTATCAAAAATCCTCCTGTAATTCGCTTCATCACACTGGTATTGAAAATCTCATGGCTGATGCAAACCAGATACAAGGGAAGCATCTAATTTTCTACTCTAGCTGGAATATATCCACATTACCAATGAGTTACCAAGAATTTCAATTCCTTTAATTTCTGCATCAGAGTTTGAAATATAATAAGAAAATTAAACAATTGGTGTGAAGAATTTGCTCTCAATGTGAAAAATTGATTTGATTTCTTTTCACTTTTTAGAAATACAACCTGTTGTGCGTCCAAAAACACACAGCTCCAGGAGTGACTCTCCATACATGCAACAGATTCATGGGCTTGCAAGATCATTCAGCGACTGACAACGACACAGTTCTTGAACTTCTACATCTCAATGCGGAAAACACTAACAAACCGCTAAACGTAATTACATCTTGGTCAACAGTGGGCAAAATGGCAATGGATAAAGGATACTCCAATACTGAGAGAGTTGAAGAGTGGGAAGTGCGGGACACAGATAGCTCGGGTTCAGATAGTGAATTGGAGCAGTTAGGAATTTCCATGTTAGAGACAGGTCCTATAATGAAACAGTTTTGTCAGTCACCTGGATTGGAATCAAATCTACTCCAATGTAGTGAGGTTCTGCAAGATTTTAACATTGATACCAAAACAAAACCAAAGGGTGATTTAAGGATTACAGATGAAGATAAAGTCTATAAAACGAAAATGGAGTTTGCCCTGAAATTGGGATATTCAGAAGAACAATTGCAGATGGTCTTGAACAAATTAGGAACTGATGCCGTACCTAATGATATATTAGGTGAACTTGTTAAACTGGGGAACAAACTTGATTCGGATGCCGCTTGTGGCAGAAGTAATCCTAGAATTATAAATCTGCGAGATACAACTTCTATGGATTCCCAAAGGTCGGATTCTCCTTTAGAAGACATAGTTGATGACGGGAATAATCTAAAACCTGTAGTCATTGATGGCAGTAATGTGGCAATGAGGTGAGTGGGGAAAATTGTGTTTCCCTCTCCTTAATCATTCTCCTTTGCTCTTTCACCCTCTCATTCTTTATCTCTCTCAATTTACCTCTCTCTCCTTGTCTCCCTATCTATTTCTCCCTCTCTCCCCGATCTCCCTCATCTTCTCGTCCCGTCTATCCCTCTGTCTCGCACTCGCCCCACCCCCATCCCCCTCACATCTTCCCTCTCTCGTCTTCCCTCTCCACCCTTCTCATCTCTAAATGCATCAATTTATAAATATGCAAGGGACCTGCATTTGATTGAGCAATTGTAAATGTTCAACTCTACACCATTTTTACAGTAGTTATTGTTCATATCTAATGTAGCAATTATAGAATGCAGAGATAAGCCACTAAAACAACCACAAAATAATTCCAGATATTTGTTTCTGCCTTTCTTTGATAGAAATAGAAATATTTAAAAGTCTACCTATAGTTTTCACAAAGTAACCATCCACCCTGAACTATTTTTTATCATTTAACTTTATATGTACAATGTCTTTGCTCACCATACTTTTGTTAATGTTCTCATATCTCTTTTTAAGTCCAATCTAGATTTGAAAATGCATTTTGACTAATTAGTGTTGGCATCAGGAAAAGCGAATCGGATTTTTCTGATCAGTACAGTAATTACATTTTCCCATCACATCATTATTCTCGATGCTAGTCGATAATGGAAGGGCTTTTATCGGTCTATATATACAGAACTTTGAATGTTGTGCTCATAAACAGCATTGTTGTATCATCACCTTCCATATCTGATAGTCTTTGCTATCTCCTGTGCATTGCTTCTATACCCCAATACCATCAGCCTGTCAAAGTATTGCATTATCCATGGTTCTCTTGATTGAGACTCCAGGAATCTTCAAATAAATATAACTCTTATCCTATCTCCACTGTATTCCTACAAATCCACTGCCTTGAGAAACATAATTTTAATTGTGGCACCAATGTTCTCGGCGCCAAGTCCCCAAGCTCTGAAACTTTACACCATTAAAGGCACTGTTATTGATGGCCATGAATGAGGTTCATGGAAATTGGTTTATCTTTCACTACAATATGAAAATCTGAGCAGATAAATAATAATTGTCTCAACAGGTTGAATCAGTAACTAGGCAAATGTTGGGTAATGTTATTAATGCTAAAAGAACATTATCCTTATTCAGAAAATCATTGTTAGAATATTGACTCAAAAGAAAGGAAGAGAAATGGGACTAAACCAGTTTACTCAAGACTAGCGCAGGTGCCATGTACCAATTATTCACCTTTTCAGTAACATTTACTTTTACCTATATTGAAAAATCAACTTCTCACCAATTATTTAAGTGTATCATCATATTTGAAAACCATATTTCATAATGTAGCTTGTTGTTTTATCAGTGATCTCTTATTGTGCTTATAACTTGAGGATACAAGGATGCCTTTTGACATTTTTTTAATTAATTCTGTTTTCTAGTATTAATCCTGTTTTTAATAGTGTTAATTAGGAAAGATTAGTCCCATTGAATATATGGATTTAAGACTTGTTTTTGTTTCTTGCAGTCATGGCAATAAAGAAGTGTTCTCCTGCCGAGGGATTAAGTTAGCAGTGGATTGGTTTTTGGAAAGAGCACATAAAGATATTACTGTGTTTGTGCCTGCCTGGAGGAAGGAACAATCGAGGCCTGATGCCCTCATCACGGGTAACCTGTAGAAATTACTCAGTTGGTTTGTATTGGTATATGAATTAAACATTGAGAGCGCTGTTACAGTTGATGGAATAGCATGATTTATTCATAGCCAGTTTCGCTTATTTAATCTAAAATTTGAAGAAACCTTTTATATAAAATATTATTTTTGGTTTTAGTATTGTAATGGTGAGACAATATCTTGAAATCTCTAGCATTTTAAGTCAATGGTGTAAAATCTAAGGAATAGACAACATCTCTCCATAAAAAAAATAAAGCCCATCTGTGTTTAAATAGGTTGTTTATCCGTTCCTTTTAACTACTATACAACATGAATGATTCTGTTGACAGGATCTATATATGGTCATCTTTTTAGAAGGCTATAAAATAGTTTGTCTCAAGCTGTCTTTTTTTCTGCAGACTAAGGAAGCTTAATTATATAAAAAATACTACTTATAAAGTAGATCTACTCTCATATAAAATAAGTTGTTTTTCACATAACTTCTAAATTAGGATGGCTAAACAGATTAATATCATTTGCATAGGTTTGATAAATATATTAAAATATGCTTCAATATGTTCAAAGTATTGGATCTCCATTATAATGTATGCTATTTGCTGAGAGATAATAAGATTTAGGAGCTTTTATGAATAGAAACTATTTTGCCTTTACCATTTGGTGAAATCATCAGTTCTGTGACCATGTACATTCCTTTGTTCTGTTACCCTTAATATGGAATACATTCTGCATTGCGAACTATTCTTTTACCTAAATAATTGATGCATCAAAGTTCACTGACGACACAAAAATGAAGGGAAAGTAAGTTGTAAACGGATACAATGAATCAGCAAAGAGATATACATAATTTAAAACAATGGGGAAAATTACAGCAAATGGAGTATAATGTGAAATATGAGATAATTCTCATATGAAGATAATGAAGAATAGAAAAGTTAAAGTTAATTTAAATTTGATGCTAGATTCATTTGCTGGGAAGGTTTTGAAGGGGGAAATCATTGCAGGCTGGGAGATCCTCCACATCAATGTGTTTATCTGTAAAATTTCACAATCTGTAAGTCCTAACATCACCTTAAGCTTCATTTGACCCACCGCAATGCCTCAGGCTTTAGATCCTTAAACCTCCTGCTGCCATACTGGCTTCCACTCACACTGCCGTACAGGCCGCAATGTAGTGAAGGCCAAGATACTTGTATACCTATTCTTCAAACATCCATCAATGGAGGTAAGGGTGCAACATTCAATCTTTGCTTTCCAACCTATTAATCTGGCCAGCAAAAGCACTGCAAGTAGCCAATGGTCTTGACCATTTAAGCTTTGCAGTTAGTGTATGACACTCATGCAAAGAAAGGGGCTATTCATCATCATTGGAATGAGCTTAGGCAGATCAGAAACACAGAAGAGATTTCATAGTGTTTTAATATAAATCCAATACATAAAGAACGTATGTTTGTACATTAGTTGACCTCTGCAAATTGCCTTTAGTGTGTGAGGAGTGGATGTGAAAGTGAGGTGACATAAAAGTAGTGTGAACAATGGTCGGCAAGGACTCAGTGGGCTGAGGGGCCTGTTTCTATGCTGTATCCTTCAATCAATCAAAACTATCCAATTAAGAATTTCAGGGCATGTAAAAGTACACTTCACTTTAGTTCCTGCTTGTTGTAGAGGTGAAATCAATGGTTTTAACTTTGTTATTTTCAATGGAAGCTTTGCCAAAAGAATGCCCAGAGGTACCATGGTATGGCTACACAAGAAAGGTTAGATGGGAAACAAGAAGTGGAAATAAGAGTCAAAACATTATGTGATCATGATAGTCTGAAGAAGGGTCTCGACCTGAAGCGTCACCCATTCCTTCTCTCCAGAGATACAGCCTGTCCCTCTGAGTTACTCCAGCATTTTGTGCCGGTCTTCGATGTAAACCAGCATCTGCAGTTCCTTCATACACATGATGTGATAAAAGTCTAGGATCCTTAATAAAAAAATAATCTTACTGGTTTGGGTTTGTTTTGCGGCAACAATATGATTTTGTACAAATGTAGCTTACTATTTTAAACACTAATAGGATCATTATTTCCAGGGGTGTGACACAATTTGCAGCCTCCAATGTGAATTGGCAAGTTATTTAAGGATGGTAAGAGGAAGAAATAGGTGGATGGACTGCATGTAAGTGATCATGCCTTTGTGCCAAAGAAAACTGAAGGTGATCAAAACTATGTACTGTGTACACCTTGTGTTAAGGTCTTTTGGTAAATCATTGACTCAGCTTTAGTTATTAAATCATTTCAATCGCATCTGCTCAAATGGATGATGCGGATGAGGAGGCCACAGTTACTCGTGTCCGTAACCTGCATTTGTTCAAAATCCCAATATTTATTATAATCACCTTACTGCGGTGGATATTTGCATCAAAGCTTTCTGGTTATGAGCAAGTGACAACCTGCCACTTGGCCATGCTATGTTGCATTAAGATTTCCCATGTTGGAAATTTTGCCACTGTGGCGCCGCCTAGTGGTTAGGCAACTTACTGAGCGACAGGGCCGGCACTTGGGCTGACAGGGTCAAGTGACTGTGTTTGGCAGGAAGGAGTCGTCATGTGGTTAGTGGGTGTGCCCTGGTATATATAGAGAGCCCTGGGAAAACCCTCCCCAGTCGTGTGTGTGCTGTTCTCCGTATTATCTCAATAAAGATCACTTTGATTCACAACGCGTGGCTTGCTATAGTGGTGACCCTGACGATCCAAAACGGTTATTTTGGATTTGCACAATGGAAGCAGCCAACGATCAACCCCCGCTGTCGATCCGGCCCAGCAGAATGCCGTCTCGTTTAAGCTGCCCGTGTCTGGATATCGAAGCCCCAAGTGTGGTTCCAGCAGGCTGAGGCCCAGTTCCATATTCAACGCATCACGGCCGATGACACCAAGTACTATTACGTGGTTGGCACGCTGGAAAAGGAGACGGCCGGTCGCCTGGTCCATTATCTACGAGCGCTGCTGGCTGCGGACAAATACGCAAGCCTCAAGGTGCTCCTCCAATGCACCTTTGTCTCAGCCGCCGTGACCATGCAGCGAGGATCATGCACATGGGCGGTCTCGGCGATCGCAAGCCGTCTGTGCTGATGAGTGAAATGCTTACCCTCATGGACGGTGAGAATTTCGCTGACCCCCTGCAGCTAGCAGAGTGTGCGAACGAGCTGTGGCAGTCCAAACAGCAGAGCGGCGCTGTGATCGATCGGGTGTCTGCAGTGCCTTGGAAGGCCCAGTGACTGGGCCGTATATCCACCGGAAGTTCGGCCATGCAACCGGTCCCGGGCAATACCGGTAAAGGGAAGTGGTGTTTCTACCATCAGCGCTAGGGTTCCGCGGCCCGTCTGTCCCACCCGCCCTACTCGTACCCGAGAAACGCCGGGGCCGGCCGCCAGGAGTCGCTGCGGCGGTCGGCCAGAAACTCCTCCTCTACGTTTGGGACCGACATTCGGGATGACGGTTCCTCGTTGACACGGGTGCGGAAGTTAACGTTTTGCCCCCATCGGGGGTGGACACTCGTTCCAGCCAGCAGGGGCCCTCGTTAACTGCGGCACATGCAGCTCTATCCGGACGTATGTGGTTCGTACGGTCCTGCTCATGTTTGGCCCCTGTCATTTTACCTGGACTTTTATGGTTGCCGACGTCTCTCAGCCGTTGCTGGGCGCCGATTTCCGCCAGGTTCAATCCCTGTTGGTGCATGTGAGGGGGCAGTGCCTCGTTCACGCTGCGACATACAAATTGATCACCCTACTGCATCCGCTATGCCATGCCGGGACCCGGTGACTTCAGTGGACAATGTCTATGCCCAGATATTGGCGGACTTTCCTGACATTCTGCCCTCCAATTTCATTCGGTCAGCCCTAAGCACGGAGTGGTGCATTATATCCTCACCTCCGGACTGCCGCTCCACGCACGTGCGCTTCCTCCTGTCATGCTCTGTATTGCTAAGGCGGAGTTCCGCCAGATGGAAGCCATGGGAATTGTATGACACTCCGACAGCCCGTGGGCTTCTCCCCTCCACATGGTTCCCAAGGTGTCCGGGGGCTGGCGGCCTTGTGGCGGTTACCGACGCCACAACGGTGGACCGGTACCCTATTTCACATATTCAGGACTTTTCCGCCCATCTGGCCAGCGCCAATTTTTTTTTTCCAAGGTCGACCTGGTTCAGGGCTATCATCAGATTCCTGTTCGCCCAGAGGACGTGCCTAAGACGGCCATCATCACCCCTTTTGACCTTGTCGAGTTCCTCCGTAAGCCTTTTGGCCTTATGAACGCCGCGCAGGCTTTCCAGCGCCTGATGCACACGGTGGGTCACGGTCTGGATTTTCTGTTCATTTATTTGAACGACATCCTCGTTGCCCGTCGCTCTCACCAGGAGCACTGTGTACACCTTTGGTTGCCCTGTCAGCAGCTCAGCGAGCATGGCCTGGCCATCAATATGGATAACTGTCGGTTCAGCCTCAGTTCCATCGATTTCCTTGGGCATCACATCACCAAGCATGGTGCGGTCCCACTCCCGGACAAGGTGGAGGCTATTCGCCGGTTCCCGCCGCCTTCCACGGTGCGTGAGTTCCCGGAGTTTGTGGATATGGTGACTTTCTACCATTGGTTCGTGCCTGCGGCGGCTCGGATCATGCGGCTGTTGTTCCTGGCCAGTAAGCAGCGGGACGTTCAGTGGGATGACGAGGCCATGGCCGCTTATGATGGTGCGAAGGAGGCGTTAGCACGGGCGACGATGCTGATGCCCTGACGGTGGACGCCTTGGACTCTGCTGTGGGTGGTGTGCTGGAACAGATGTTCGATGGACGCTAGCAGCCCCTTTTCAGCCGGCAGCTCAGTTCGGCGGAACGGAAGTACAGTACCTTTGACCGGGAGCTCCTTGCGTTGTACTTGGCGGTGAGACACTTTCGCTATTTCCTGGAGGGCCGGGATTTTACTGCTTTTACCGATCGCAAACCCCTCACCTTTGCTTTTGTGAAGGTGTTGGACCTCTAATCCTCTCGTCAGCAGCATCAATTGCCGTACGTCTCGTAGTTTACCACCAGCATTCGCCACATCTAGGGTAAGAGTAACCGGGTCGCCGATGCGTTGTCCCGCACTGCGATTTCCGGCCTAGTGTTGGAGGACATGCCGTTTAGTCCTGCTGGTACTTCGGTCCTGTGCGATCAGCCGCGACCCATCGTTCCTGCTTCCTGGAGCCGTTGGGTGTTCGATGTCATCCACGGGTTGGCTCATCCTTCTATCCGGGCGACGATTGAGTTGGTGGCGGCCCGGTTTAAGCAGCATGGATTGCGTAAGCAGGTTGGCCAGTGTGCCCGGGCGTGCGCTCTGTGCCAGACATCTAAGGTTCAGCGTCACGTCCGCGCGCCCGTACAGGATTTTGCCGTGCCTCACTGGCGATTCGATCAATCCATGTGGATATCGTGGGTCCGTTGCCCCCGTCCAGGGGTGTCACTCATTTCTGATGGTGGTGGATCATTTTACGCGTTGGCCGGAGGCTGTCCCGTTGGCTGATACTTCGGTTGCGACATGTGCCCTTGCTGCCCACTAACTCGCTCGTTTTGGTGTGCCAGTCAACATTTCGTCGGACCTTGGGGCTAAGTTCACCTCTAAGTTGTGGTCGGCTATGGCCCACCTGTTGGGGGTTCAGCTTCATCATACCACGGCCTATCACCCGCAGTCCAACGGTTTGGTGGAGCGGTTTCACCGTCATCTTAAGGCCGCCATGAAGGCATGGCTCACGGTCCCGGAGTGGATGGATGAATTACCGTGGGTTTTGTTGGGGATTCGTACTGCCCCGAAGGAGGACTTGGCTTCTTCTTCTGCGGAATTGGTCTATGGCATTCCGCTTACGGTTCTGAGGGCTTTCGTTCCGGCAGCATATGGTCTGCAGGAGCCGCCCCATCTGTGTTAGATCGTTTGTGGGAGAAGGTGGGCATGCTCGCTCTTGACCCGATGTCTCACCATGGGTTAGTTCGTTTCCACGTTCCCCCTGCTCTCCAGGACTGTCTGTATGTGTTCCTGCGTCGCGACGCTCACCGGACGCCAATGCAGCGGCCATATGAGGGTCCTTTCCGGGTACTGCAGCATGGACTTACGACTTTTGTTTTGGACATGGGGGGCCAGCGTGAGACTGTGTCGGTGGCTTGCCTTAAGCCATGCCATTTGGACCTTGTTCAGCCCGTGCAGGTGGCCCAGCCTTGTCGTAGGAGGTCAGCCGCAGTCCCGGCCGCTCCCATCTTCGCCTGTGACGGTTGTGTCCCCTGGGGAGGGGGATGGGCATACAAGGTCCGGCCGCCTCATTCGTCTGCCATTTTGTTTTCGTGCCTCTGGTTATATGGGGGGGGGAGGAGGGGTGTTGTGGAGCCACCTCGTGGTTAGGCCACTTACTGAGCGAACCCTCGGCGTTTGGACTGACAGGGTCACGTGACTGTGTTTGCTGGGAAGGGGTTGTCACGTGGTTAGTGGGTGTGCCCTGGCATATAAAGAGAGCCCTGGGAAAACCCTCCCCAGGCGCGTGTGTGCTGTTCTCTATATTACCTCAATAAAGATCACTTTGATTCACAACGCGTGGCTCGCTATACCACTCTGATAAAGGTGTTGATGATAGTGGCATTTACACACTTTGAGATAGGAGCATGGAAATGCAGGGAATGGAGGGTTATGAATCACATGCAGGCAGAGGTGATTTGTTTTACTTGGGACGGATATTGTGGGATAGGTGGCCTGTTCTATTGCTGTACTGTTTCATATTCTCATTTTAAAATATGCTCAAACAAAATATTGTTACTTCACCTGTCCTAATGTTTGTTTTATTACTCCGTTAATAGAGTAATCAGGGTTTATTTTTTATTGTTAATCTATTGTTTACGAGAAAATGTATTTAAGATCAAGGACAGATTTTAAATCATTGTATCCTTCTGTAAGAAATCTATTAAAGCAGACAGAAGGAAAATTGGATGTTTGTATTTATTGCAAGGGTGATGGTGAATAAAGGTGGGTAAGTTTTAACAAAATTGTATAGGACTAAAAAAGCCAGGAATACTACATAAACTCATGGTCTCCTTCCTTGGAAAATGATATAATTGGCATGGTGATAACAGAGAAGGTTCATCAGATTAATTCTAAATATGAAAGGATAATATTACGAGGAAAGATTAAGCAGATTGTTATTCCTTGGAGAGGAAAGGGAAATCATGCTTGACTAATCTTCTGGAATTTTTTGAGGATGTGACAAGTAAAATGGATGAAGGGGTGCCAGTGGATGTAGTGTATCTAGACTTTCAGAAAGCCTTTGATAAGGTCCCACACAGGGTCATGTAGATGCTTTGGCATCGACCGTGCAAGAGCTGGCTGTTCTTGAAAAGGAGGCGCAGTCGTCTTTCTTACTGTTTGGCTTTCTTCCCAACCAATTGTTCAAGCGCTTTTGATTGCAACATGCGCCTTAATTTAGTTCAACAAAGAAACTTACAAGTTACTAAATAACTGGTGACTAAAATTAGAGCACATGGTATTGGGGGTAGGGTGTTGACATGGATACAAAATTGGTTGGCAGACCGGAAGCAAAGAGTAGGAGTGAACGGGTCCTTTTCAGAATGGCAGGCAGTGGCGAGTGGAGTGCCGCAAGGCTCGGTGTTGGGGCCGCAACTGTTTACCATATATATTAATGATTTGGAAGAGGGAATTAGGAGCAACACTAGCAAGTTTGCGGATGACACAAAGCTGGGTGGCAGTGCGAACTGTGAAGAGGATGTTAGGAGGTTGCAGGTTGACCTGGACAGGTTGAGTGAGTGGGCAGATGCGTGGCAGATGCAGTATAATATTGATAAATGTGAGGTTATCCACTTTGGCGGCAAAAACAAGGGGGCAGATTATTATCTCAATGGGGTTAGGTTAGGTAAGGGCGAGGTACAGCGAGACCTGGGCGTCCTTGTACACCGGTCACTGAAAGCTTGCGTGCAGGTACAGCAGGCAGTGAAGAAAGCTAATGGAATGTTGGCCTTCATAACAAGAGGATTTCAGTATAGGAGTAAAGAGGTTCTTCTGCAGTTGTATAGGGCTCTGGTGAGACCACATCTGGAGTATTGTGTACAGTTTTGGTCTCCTAATTTGAGGAAGGACATCCTTGTGATTGAGGCAGTGCAGCCTAGGTTCACGAGATTGATCCCTGGGATGGCGGGACTGTCATATGAGGAAAGATTGAAAAGACTAGGCTTGTATTCACTGGAGTTTAAAAGAATGAGGGGGGATCTTATAGAAACATATAAAATTATAAAAGGACTGGACAAGCTAGATGCAGGAAAAATGTTCCCAATGTTGGGCGAGTCCAGAACCAGGGGCCACAGTCTTAGAATAAAGGGTAGGTAATTTAAGTCTGAGGTGAGGAAAAACGTTTTCACCCAGAGAGTTGTGAATTAATGGAATTCCCTGCCACAAAGGAGGCCAAATCACTGGATGGATTTAAGAGAGAGTTAGATAGAGCTCTAGGGGCTAGTGGAGTCAAGGGTTATGGGGAGAAGGCAGGCACGGGTTATTGATAGGGGACGATCAGCCATGATCACAATGAATAGCTCGAAGGGCCGAATGGCCTCCTCCTGCACCTATTTTCTATGTTTCTAACCCTAACCATCCATTTGCACTAATCCCGTATTAATCACATTTTGTTTTTCCATTCTCATCATCTCCCCCCATATTCTACCACTCTCCTTAACACGTAGTATTTATAAAGTCCAAATAACCTAACAGCTGCATACCTTTGGGATCTGGGTGGAAACAAGAGCATCCAAGAGGAAATCCACAAGGTGGACGGGAAAATGTGCAAATTCCACAGACTCGGCACCCGAGGGTCAGGACTGAACTTGGGTCTCTGGCATTGTGAGGCAAAGAACTTCTATCTGTGCCTCTATGCACCTTCCTTTCTCGTCTAAGCTGCACTCCACCATTGTTAATATATTCTACCTAAGGTACAGTGCAGAACATAGCATTACTATAGATATGGCCGTGTCTTGGCTTGAGATCTTTCAAACTGTTGGAGTTTATAGTATTGGATTCCCAGTTAATATGAATAACTGAATTATATCTGCTCCAATTTTTTTTTTTAATACATTAGCTAATGCCTATGCTTCACATCTAGAAATCTTATGTCCTTTCTGCATTCTAGTATATTGGCCTTCTCATTTAAAGACAATTAATTCTTAAAAATAAAACTATAGATACTGGAAATCAGAATTAAAAATAGAAAATGCAGGAAACATTCAGCAGGTCAGGCAGCATCATTGGAATGAAAATAAGAATTAATATATCAGGTCAAGGAACCATTTTTCAGAGTGGAGAATGGGGAGAGATGGAGAAGGCAAAGGGAATATTTCTGATTGGAAAAGGCTGGGATTGCTTTAATAAACTGCTGATGAAGTTGTCTGGTGGATAGGTTAATGTAGAAAGTTAGAAAGCATTAACAAAAAGAAATGCAAGAGGCAAAAAAAGTATCATTTTTTTAATCCATAAACAATTATTATGAACTTCGAACACACAACAACAACTTCCATGTTAACATAGGACGTAGAACAGTACAACACAAGAACCAGCCCTCAGCGCACAATGTCTGCGACGTACATTATGCCAAGACCAACTCTTAGCTGCCTGCACATAATTCATACCCCTTCATATCTATACCTACCAAAAAGTCCCTTTAATGCCACTATGTATATACCTCAACCACCACCATCTGTAAAAAAAAACTTGCCGCTCTCACCTTAGCTATGCCCTCTAGTATTTGATCTTTCCATTGTGGGGGAAAAGGTTCTATACCTCACATAATTGTACATACTTCTATCGGGCTCCCCAGTGACCTCCGGCATCCCAGAGAAATAATCCAAGTCTGTCCAACCTTTCCCTTTGGCTATTCCCCCTTAATCCAGAAATCAGGCAGTGAAGAAAGCAAATGGTATGTTAGCATTCATAGCAAAAAGATTTGAGTATAGGAGCAGGGAGGTTCTACTGCAGTTGTACAGGGTCTTGGTGAGACCACATCTGGAGTATTGCGTACAGTTTTGGTCTCCTAATCTGAGGAAAGACATTCTTGCCATAGAGGGAGTACAGAGAAGGTTCACCAGACTGATTCCTGGGATGGCAGGACTTTCACATGAAGAAAGACTGGATAGACTCGGCTTGTACATGCTAGAATTTAGAAGATTGAGGGGGGATCTTATAGAAACTTACAAAATTCTTAAGGGGTTGGACAGGCTAGATGCAGGAAGATTGTTCCCGATGTTGGGGAAGTCCAGAACAAGGGGTCACAGTTTAAGGATAAGGGGGAAATCTTTTACGACCGAGATGAGGAAAACATTTTTCACACAGAGAGTGGTGAATCTGTGGAATTCTCTGCCACAGAAGGTAGTTGAGTCCAGTTCATTGGCTATATTTAAGAGGGAGTTAGATGTGGCCCTTGTGGCTAAAGGGATCAGGGGGTATGGAGAAAAGGCAGGTACAGGATACTGAGTTGGATGATCAGCCATGATCATATTGAATGACGGTGCAGGCTCGAAGGGCTGAATGGCCTACTCCTGCACCTATTTTCTATGTTTCTATTATGCTGCTAAACCACTTTTGCAACCTTTCCAAACCCTCTATATCCTTCCTGTAATCGGGCGGCTTGAACTGCACCCAATACTCCTAATGCACCCTAACTAAAGTCCTATAAAGCTGGGTCATGACTTCCTGATTCTTATACTCAATGCCCTGTTCTATGAAAGCAAGCAGACCCAATGCCTTCGCAGGCTCGGCGATCGTTTCCTGAACACCTCCGCTCAGTCCGTCTTAACCTACCTGATCTCCCGGTGGCTCAGCACTTCAACTTCCCCTCCCATTCCCAATCTGACCATTCTGTCTTGGGCCTCCTCCATTGTCAGAGTGACGCCCAGCGCAAATTGGAGGAACAGCACCTCATATTTCGCTTAGGTAGTTTACACCCCAGCAGTATGAACGTTGACCTCCAACTTCAGATTGCCCTTGCTTTCTCTCTCCATCCCCTTCCCCTTCCCAGTTCTCCCACTAGTCTTACTGTCTCTGACTACATTCTATCTTTGTCCCGCCCCCTCCCCTGACATCAGTCTGAAGAAGGGTCTCGACACGAAACGTCGCCCAATTCCTTCTCTCCAGAGATGCTGCCTCACCCACTAAGTTACTCCAGCATTTTGTGTCTGCCTTTTTTACCGCCCTATCTACTTATGTTGCCACAGGAAGTTATGGACTTGAACCCCGATTCTTCGGTACATCAATACTGTTAAGGGTCATGCCATTAATTTTATATATTTCCCCTTACATTTGACCTCCCAAAGTGCAACACCTCACACTTGCTCGGATTACACTCCATCTGCTATTTCTCTGCGCAATTCTATAACTGATCTACTTTTGACAGCCTTCCTCACAGTTCACAGCCAGTACTGAATCCATACGACCAAGCCATTGATAATCCTATGCATTTTAATTTTTTTTGGTTTGGTTTAAGGATACAGCATGGAAATGGGCCCTTGAGCCCACCGAATCTGCCCCAAACAGCAATCACCTGTACACTAGTTCTGTGTTATACCATTGTTGCATCCTCCACACTAGGGCAAGTTACAGAAGCCAATTAACCTAGAAACCTACACTTCTTTGGAATGTGGGAGGAAATCGGAGCACTCAGAGAAAGCCCTCGCAGTCACAGGGAGAATGTACAAATTCCGTACAGACAGCACCCATAGTCAGGATCGAACCCAGGTCTTTGGCTCTGTTAGGCAGGTACTTTACCATTATGTCGCTCACTTCTGGATCTTAACCTTCTGGATCTTAATCTTCTGGATCAGCCTACTATGGGAGACTTTATCAAATGCCTAACTAAAGGTATATGATAAAGTTGATAAATATTGTGCTTTTAACAATGAAAATCATCTCAAGAGAATGAAAGGAGAGAGATTTGAGGTGTATTTTTTTTACTCATGATAGTCCATATCTGGAATGAGCTGCGAGGGTTAGTTATATAATCGGATATAATTACGATAATTTGAAAGGACTAGCCCAGTATACCAACTAGATTGGCGTGGGCGATGGGCCATAGAGTCTCCTTCTATGCTATGGCTATGACATTTGAGCTGAACATATCAAATTAAATTTAACACTGAACTTTAGAGATTTTGAAATTGATGGCCAAAGGTTTAATGAAAATTGTAAGGAGTATTTTAAGGAAGAAAACACCTGAAGAGGTTCAGGAAACAAAATCCAGATCATGACCCTTAAAAATTGAATCATGCTTGCCAGTTGCAAACCAATTAAACTTGCCAATAGTGAACAGGTCAGGCATGGTGACGTGAAGGCTCATGGCTATTACTGATAGAGAAGGGGCAAGATCATTATGGGTTGGGAGTAGCGTGTGGTACAGGGTGAGACAGAGCTTTAAAAACAAGGTTAAGAGTTTTAAAACTAGTCATTCAACTAATCTTCTGCAACTGCCCATATCCCTGCCCTGGTGTTATTTTTTGTTTTCATATCTCTGCTGGACACAGTCTGTCTGATGTCCTATTCAGAGAATGTTCTTGGATCTGAAAAACATTAATTTACTTCTACCTATCCACAGATTGGGCATTATTCAACCTCCACAATCCTCTATTGGCATCAATGACTTTTGTGAGTTCAAATAATGCAATGTATGATAGTTTACTCCCTACATTTTTCATGGGTTTGCCACATGAGGGAGGTCATGTTATTTGTGCCTCTGGTTTAGCAGAATTCAATCACGACTCTGGGAGGAGCTCTTTGGCCACGAGGAAAAATCGGTTATGAAGGATTCTTTGTTTTGCTTAATGTCCCTATGATTGACAACTGGCTCCTCATTCAACTTGATTCCTTTCTTCATGATGGTTGTGAATACGGCAAACCTGAAGTCTCCTAGCATGCTCCTCTAGCCACACGAGTCATAAATTCACAATAGAAATATTTGTCTGTCATGTTTTAGTACTTGAGTGTTTTCACCTGTTCCATGGACTTCTCCTTAAACAGCTCAATCAAATTGTGAAACATGAGCTCTCAGGAATAAAGCTCCATTGACCATCAGTACTTTGCATTTCCAGCTCTGATGTAAGGATCACCCACTTGTAATTTTTTTCAATCTTCTTAAATAAGCATTAGCTGTTTTTCTGTCTTCTGTTACCTCACCTGTGGCTAACGATGATACACAAATTTATGCCAAGGCCCCATCATTCCCCTGCTCTGGTTCCAACAATATCCTTGGTATCCACCTTTATGTGTGTCAATACTATTTTTGTAATGCTAATATGCTTCAGGATATCACTAGTTTCTTCCCTGAACATATCCTTCACAGTAAATACAGATGAGAATTGTTTATTCACTAAAGTTCCTATTGTCTCTTCCAGCTATTTCCTCTAAAAATAAACACTGGATTAATTACTCATCAGAATACAGAGAACTTTCAGTTCATTGGGTCCATGATAGAAACATAGAAAATAGGTGCAGGAGTAGGCCATTCAGCCCTTCGAGCCTGCACCGCCATTCAATATGATCATGGCTGATCATCCATCAATCAGTATCCTGTACCTGCCTTCTCTCCATACCCCCTGATCCCTTTAGCCACAAGGGCCACATCTAACTCCCTCTTAAATATAGCCAATGAACTGGCCTCAACTACCTTCTGTGGCCGAGAATTCCAGAGATTCACCACTCTCTGTGTGAAAAATGTTTTCCTCATCTCGGTCCTAAAAGATTTCCCCCTTATCCTTAAACTGTGACCCCTTGTTCTGGACTCCCAGTAGAACAATCCCATCAATCCCCTTTTCCCTACAACCTGTTCTGCCTCATATAACCATCAATTCCCATTTTCACACCTTTTGCCACATTATCAAGAAATTTGCACTGGAGGTAATTTAGTGACCAATTAACATACCAGCACATCTGGAATTTTTTAAAGGAGACCAGGCCACTTGGCAGAAATCCAGAAAATGCATACTCCACACTGCATCAGAGATCCCTGAAACAGAGCCAACTGCACTAACTGCTGCATCAACATGCCACCCATATAATGCTTGAATTAATATTGAACTTTATTAACTCAAACCTGGGATGTCAAAGTTCATGACAATTAAAATTAGAAAGTGTACCTTAAAATTAGAAAATGCTCAAAAATCTGGAAAATGGTGGAACAATTAAACATAAATTATTTTATTTTCACAGATCAAGAAATCCTACGCAAGTTGGAAAAGGATAAAATCCTTGTCTTCACGCCATCTCGTCGTGTGCAAGGGCGAAGAGTAGTTTGTTATGACGATCGCTTCATTGTGAAATTGGCTTATGAAGCAGATGGCATAATTGTATCAAATGATAACTACAGGGATTTGCAGAATGAAAAACCAGAATGGAAAAAGTTCATTGATGAGAGATTACTTATGTATTCTTTTGTTAATGACAAGTGAGTGTTTAGATTTTACTACATAAATTGTCCAAAACATTTAATTAATATTTGTAGTGTAATATCAATTAATAGTTATACTGTACATCATAATCTACTTTTGTTTAATTTCAGATTCATGCCACCAGATGATCCTCTGGGTCGCCATGGACCTAGCTTGGATAACTTTCTGAGAAGGCGACCTGTTGTACCAGAACATAAGAAGCAGCCTTGTCCATATGGTAATTACAGTTTGAAAAGTATAATCCTTGTTTGTACTTCAGTTTCAGCACCATCAAAACATTTAATTGACGTTGCCAAGCAGAGAGATGTCATTCGTTCACAATACAAGTTCAACAACACAAAAATTCAAGTGACTTGTTTTTTAATATTTAGTATTTTCATCAAATGTTTTCTGACCATAAACTACATACTGTATAAACTGTGTCTCAGTTGGGGAGAGGGTTCAAGTCTTACTTTCGGTGCATTACTGAGGAAGTGTATTTCAGATGAGACTTTATTCCAAAGTCACACCAGATCTCTCAAGTGAAAGTAAAACATCTCTTGAACATACATAAGTAAACTTTCCCATGTACCTTGGGCAACATCACATCACCAAAAATCTCCAGTTGTGGAAATATGAAATAATGATTGAAAGGCTGGAATCAGCTGGTTAAGCAGCATCTATGGATAAAGAAACTGAGTTAATGTTTAAGATCAATATTTTCAAAAATCATCGTTCTGCTGTTATTTCACTGACAACAAATTATCACATTAACTGACTGTAAAATACTTTGACCACTTTGGGTTCACAGATAATTGCATTTACCTGGTGCTTTTGTCCAAAAATGTCAAGGTATTCCAGGATTAAAACCAGGCCACGATCTCACGTGGTACAAACTCTCTCTTGCTGAGCAGTGGTGATGCAAGCTCTCGCAGTCACAATTAGCTTTTGTTATTAGCTAATTAGCCATTTGACACTGACTATTTGTGTTTTTGTGTCAAATAATTATTTTGATCAATGTGTAGTTGTAACTTCATTGCATACATATCAATGGCTTTTCTTGTTCTTAGCTGTTCATTATTTTAAACTTTCAATATGGTAATTTAACGTCAGTACATGTCTTTCTCATTTATGACATGGATAGCATTGGAGACTCAGCAGTCTACTTTTGAACGGTGATGGACAAATAAACAGCTAAATGGAGAAGGAAGCTCCAAAAATGAATGTAGGGCCTATACATGAGAACTAATGCAGAGCCTTAAGTGTAAACATCTGTGTTCAGCCAGAAGTTGCAGAATGGATAATCCATCTGTCTCACCATTACAATATCAATGCTCAGCTAATTAAATCCACTGCATGTTATATTAAGGAAGAGATGAGAGCACTGAAAGCTGCTTTGTCAATTGGATCAGCCAACATCTGACCTGTCGTACTGAAGATCCAAACTCCAGAGCTAACTGCACATCTAGCCAAGGTTTTCAGTGCAGCTATGGTGGCATCTACCTGAAAAAGTGAAAAATTACCCAGGTATACGCTGCTCACAAAAAGCAAGACAAATTAAATCTTGCTAATTAATGCCCAATCAATCCACTTTCAATCATCAGCCAAGTGATGGAAGCTCCATTCCTTCTGCAGTTGTACATAGCCCTAGTGAGACCACACCTGGAGTATTGTGTCCCGTTTTGGTTCCCTAATTTGAGGAAGGAGATTCTTGCTATTGAATGTGATCAAGGCTGATCATCCCCAATCAGTACCCCGTTCCTGCCTTCTCCCCATATCCCCTGACTCCGCTATTTTAAGAGCCCTATCTAGCTCTCTAACGAAAGCATCCAGAGAACCTGCCTCCACCGCTCTCTGAGGCAGAGAATTCCACAGACTCACCACTCTGTGAGAAAAAGTGTTTCCTCGTCTCTGTTCTAAATGGCTTACTCTTTATTCTTAAACTGTGGCCCTTGGTTCTGGACTCCCCCAACATCGGGAACATGTATTTTTAGTTATCTTCTGTTCTTTAAACATTACCCAATCCTCTTGCTTCCCGCTCATCTTTGCTACGTTGTACTTCTTCGCTTTAATTTTTATACTGTCCCTGACGTCCCTTGTTAGCCATGGTCGTCCCTTTCTCCCCTTGGAATCTTTCTTCCTCCTAGGAATAAACTGATCCTGCACCTTCTGTATTATTCCTAGAAACACCTGCCATTTTTGTTCCACTGTCATCCCTGCTAGTGTATCTTTCCAGTCAACTTTGGCCAGCTCCTCCCTCATGGCCCCATAGTCCCCTTTATTCAACTGCAACACTGACACCTCCGATCTACTCTTCTCCCTCTCCAATTGTTGACTAAACCTGACCATGTTATGGTCACTGCTTCCTAATGGCTCAAGAACATCGAGGTCCTTTATCAAATCCGGTTCATTACATAACACTAAATCCAGAATTGCCTTCTCCCTGGTAGGCTCCAATACAAGCTGTTTTAAGAATCCATCACGAAGGCACTCTACACAGTCCCTTTCTTGGGATCCAGTACCAACCCGATTTTCCCAGTGTAACTGCATGTTGAAATCTCCAATAACAACCACAGCATTACTTTTACCACATGCCAATTTTAACTCCTGATTCAACTTATGCCCTATATCCAGGCTACTGTTTGGGGGCCTGTAGATTAGCCCCATTCGGGTCTTTTTACCCTTACAATTCCTTAGTTCTATCCATATGGACTCCACATCTCCCGTTTCAATGTCACCCCTTGCAAAGGACTGAATTTCATTCCTCACCAACAGGGCAACCCCACCCCCTCTGCCCACCTGTCTTTCTTTTCGATAGGAGGTATACCCTTGAATATTCAGTTCCCAAACCTGGCCCGCTTGCAGCCATGTCTCAGTAATTCCCACAACTTCATACTTGCCAGTTTCTAACTGAGCCTCAAGCTCGTCCACTTTATTCCTTATACTTTGTGCATTCATATACAGCACTTTGACCTCCGTATTCACTTCCCCCCTTGAACCGCTCGCAATTGGCCCTGACCTTACTCTGTTGTCCATTCTCGAGCTTTCCTTCCATTTAATTCGAGAATCTTTTGTAATTTTTCCTGCAGCCACTTCCCCTTCAACTCCATCTTTATATTCCCAATTTGTCAATCCCTCCCCCCCACTATTTAGTTTAAACCCACACATGTAGCCATAGCAAACCTGCCTCCCAGAATGTCGGTCCTTTTGTACAGGTCACCCCAACCCCAGAAGAGGTCCCAGAGGTCTATAAATCTAAATCCTTGCTCCCTGCTGCAGCCCCTCAGCCACACATTCAGATCCACAATCTCCCTGTTCCTGTCCTCACTAGCACGAGGTACTGGAAGCAATCCAGAGATAACCACCCTAGAAGTCCGGCATTTCAGTCTTCTTCCCAACTCTCTGAAGTCATGTTGGAGTACCTCCTTCCTCTTCTTCCCGATGTCATTTGTGCCTATGTGCACAACTACTGCCGGCTGTTCACCTTCTCTCTCGAGGATGTTCGGAATTTGGCTAGTGACATCCTGAACCCTGGCACCAGGGAGGCAACAGACCATACTCGCATCTTGTCTGCCGCCACAGAATCTCCTGTCCGCTCCTTGGACAATGGAGTCACCCACCACTAGAGCTCTGCCCGACGTCGGTCTCGCCGGTCGAGTCCCATCTCTAGGATTGGAGCCACCGACGTGTCCGCCGCTCGGACTGGAAACATCGTCTCCCTGGACAGTTCCCAAGAGGGCGTACCTGTTTTCATTAGGCACAGCCACCTGAGTCTTCTGCATTCCACGATTTCCACCCTTTCTCTCCGTCACACACCTTGGTTCTTCCCGTATCCTCGGCGTAACTACCTCACTGTAGGTCCTGTCCAGGAAACTCTCGTTTTCCCGGATGGCCCTGAGGTCATCCAGCTGCTTCTCCAGCGCCCCAGCACGGTCCTTTAGGAGATGAAACTGGACGCACTTGCCACAGTTGTAGCAGCCAGAGGCTCCATCCGTGTCCCTGGGCTCCCACATTCTGCAAGCTTCACATTGTCTCATCTGCCCCGACATGTGTTCACCACACTCCATCCTCTCGAGCTTTATGCGTAGCCTTCTCCCCTTAGCCTCCTCGTCGAAGACTCGCACTTCCTTCACAAGGCATTTCCATCACTGCCGCTCCCTAAGAGCTGTCCTGCTTATATTGACTGATAAATTGCCTAATTTACCAATTTACAAACCAAATTCCTCAGTTTTAAACTGTTTTCCCCCTCTGACTCACTTCTAACTCTCCTCCCACTCGGGCTAGAGCCAATCAGTGCTTTTTCCTGCTTCTCTTTGCTGCTGTTTCTTCAAAATCCATGGGAGCTCTGAGTTAAGTCTGACGGTGCTATGCTTCTCTTTTTAAACTGTTTCCCCCCTCTGACTCACTTCTAACTCTCCTCCCACTCAGGCTAGAGCCAATCAGTGCTTTTTCCTGCTTCTCTTTGCTGCTGTTTCTTCAAACTCCACGGGAGCTCTGACTCCCTCCCAGCACCCTCAGGCTTTTCTACCAACTACAAGACATAAGTCAGCGCTGTGATAGTGGTTGAGCTTAGAAGAAGAAGCAGCAGGTGAATGAGAGCACCATCACCTGTAGGTTCTCCTTCAAAAATAACACCATCCTGATTTGAAAACTCAGCACCAGTTCTTCATCTAAGTCCTGGGCTTCCCTACCCAACAGATTGTGGGAGTTTGTTCACCAGGAGTGCAGCAATTGAAGAAGATGGTTTACCCCTCCCCCCACCACCACCTTCTTTAGGGCAACCTAAAGATCCTGAAAATTGTTTTTTTTTCAGTTAGGGCATTAATGGACATTATTACAGAATGTATAAAACTCTAATGTTCTTTTTTTTGTTTTGTTTTTTTGTTTTTGTTTATTTTATTAGAAGTTAATACAATACAAAACAATACAGTGGCACCTAATTTTAGGTGCCAACTATGTCATACCGTAATCCATTCTATGTACAACCTCTAGTTTTATGTTATGAGAAGGAAGTATGCAAGACAAGAAAAAGAAAACAATAGAAAGGGGAAAGAGTGGAAAAATAGATGGTAGAGAGTAGAAAAATGTGAAGTGTGGATATAAAAAATAAAAATAAGAAAATAAAATAAAAAAGAAAAGGTGGAAAGTAGAAATAGAAGAGAAGGCCCCTTAAAAGAGAATTTTTCAAATCTATAGTCGGAGATGTAGATCTATCCACCTCATGAACTCCAAGAAGACGAAGGAACTTATTGTCGACTTCAGGAAGGTCAGAGGGGGCAGACATACCCCCATCCACATAAACGGGACTGAGGTGGAGCGCGTCTCCAGCTACAAATTCCTCGGGGTACACATCTCGGAGGATTTGTCCTGGTCCCTCAACACCTCCAAGCTGGTCAAAAAGGCACAGCAACGCCTTTACTTCCTGAGGAGGCTCAAGAAAGCCCACCTGTCCCCCCAGATCCTGACCAACTTCTACAGGTGTACCATCGAGAGCATCCTGACCGCCTGCTTCACGGTATGGTACAGCAGCTGCACTGTTGCGGACAGGAAGGCACTACAACGGGTGGTGAAAACCGCGCAGCACATCATCGGCGCCCCGCTCCCTGCCATGGATGCCCTCCACCGAAAACGGTGTCTGAAACGAGCTGGGAAGATCATTAAAGACCCCTCCCACCCCAATCATGGACTGTTTGCCCTCCTCCCATCAGGGAGGCGGTACAGGAGCCTCAGGTCTCGTACCAGTAGGATGAGGAACAGCTTCTACAATCATACCATCGCATTGCTGAACTCGGAGTCCCGCCGATAGATTCCTCCGGTCCCTCCGTCCCCATTGTTTAATTATTTTGCATTTTCTATTGTTCTGTATCCTCTTTTAAAAAATTTCTATATTGCACTACTACGGACTGACGCAAAACTGCATTTCGTTGTACCCATACTCAGTATTTGTGCAATGACATTAAAGTTGAATTGAATTGAATTGAAAAAAAAAAAAAAAATGAACTGAAATCAGCAATCCTTATGGTACCGCTGCATCACATGATTCCAAAAAGTCGATGAAAGAAGACCAACTCCTTAAGAATTGGTCATATTTATCTATTAGTCGGAGTCTCATTTCTTCAAGGCGTGCTATGTCCATCATATTCCTAATCCACATTTTAACAGTTGGTATGGTTGTATTTTTCCAAAATTTAAGTATCAATTTCTTTCCAATTATTAACCCATAATTAAAAAAAACATTTTGGTCTTTATTTAAATTGGTATCTTCTCCTATTATTCCAAATATAATCCATTCCATTTTGGGTTCTATTCTTGACTTGAAGAGCTTTGCAAATATATCAAATATATCACTCCAAAATGTATTCAACTTTGTACATCCTACAAATGAATGTGTTATATTAGCGTTTTGAAACAAACATTTATCGCATCTGGGAGAGACGTTTGGATAAAATTTATTCAACCTCGTTTTTGAATAATATAGTCTATGTAATAATTTGAATTGAATTAAATTATGTCTTGTATTAATAGAACAGTTATGTGTATTCATCAAATACTTTTCCCATCTATCCTTCGAGATCTTTATCATTAGCTCAACTCTAATGTTCTACAGTGTGATTAACTAGCTATCTAATCCTTGATCAGATAATTGATATAAATGGAAGATTCACTGTCATGACTTACTATGCCACTTAGATTTAGTTATTTCTTGTTTTTTTGGCCACTTTCCGCTAGATATCAATGAGAGGGATTGAAGTGCAAGTACTTCTAAGCTTGTTTGAATGCACCTTTTAAAATCTTTAATATTTTTTATTCAAGTATGGTATTCTGTAATACATTTTGGGATTTGTTTTAACATCTACAGAATCTTGGTTCTACAACTGTTGTTTCAAACCTACTCTTCTATTTTCAACAGGAAAGAAGTGCACTTACGGTCATAAATGTAAGTACTATCACCCAGAAAGAGGTACACAGCCTCAGCGTTCTGTGGCAGATGAACTACGAGCGAGTGCTAAGAATTCAATAATGAAAACAAATGAGGGATTGGTGAAGAGCAACAGTGTTCCATCTAACAACAAAGCTGAGGGTACATTTGATGTCAAATGTACAGCTCCAAAAAGACAATCCGATCCAAGTATTCAAACCCCTCTTTATAATGCAGTTGAAGAGAAACTTAGCAATAAAAGCAGATTGGAAATTAGGTCTGTGCCCTCTCGTGTTAGTGCACCAGATTCTTCAAATGCAATAGCCCCAGGTACTGCTATATCAAGTTCTGGCATGCACTTTGTGACACAAGAACAAGGAATGCCAGTACAGTACCCTCCAATTCTGGTAGACTGTCCCCATGGAACACATATTTCACATAATAACCAGCGCCCAAAGTGTAACTCTCCTGTTGATGGAGGATATTACTCTGTGATGACTCCTTATCCTAATATTAGTTTATCTGGTAGACACAGCCCTGACCCGTTTTCTGCCGATAAAGAATATAGACAGAACCAGGTAGGTTCTGAATGTAGCAGTGAAGGTAGTGTTAGTTCTGGTACTGATTCATATGTTGGGTATAATGAGCAAGCCTATCGAAGCTCTCCAGTTATAATGCTTGAGGAAAACCTCAAATGTCACCAGTTTCATAAACGACAACAGGCCCTTCATCATGGATACCATGATACTTTAACAAGAATTCAGACTTATAGTCGAGAAGAACAAAAGTCATTGCACAAAGGTTCGATTCCTTGCATGACATCGCATTTACCACACACTATAATTGGAGCTCACTCCAATTGTCCTAGTGAATGCCATGCAGTATCTCACAATGCCCATCACCCACAGAATATTTCTATGGGATTGACAGTAGGAACTACAAGTGTAGAAAGATTTCCAGACTCACATGTGTATGAAAATCAGTCATTGAGACAAAGAAAACCTTATGTAGGTCATGAAACATTTGCCAATTGGAATAGGCTTGGTTATGGTATGGATGCTTATAACTATGCACAAGGATATTCATTGCCGAATAATCCCACGCAGCCATGTTATGATCAGTTTACATTCCAAAGTCTACCTGAGAAAAGAGAACAGACCTGGAGGATGCCATGGAGTGGTCTACCCACAGAGCATCCAAATTCACAAAGATTTCAGGATGCTCGTGACAAGGTCTACACAAATCTGTGTAACATTTTCCCAGCTGATCTTGTGCGGGTAGTAATGAAAAGAAATCCTCACGTGATTGATGCCCAGCAACTTGCTGCAGCTATTCTAGCAGAAAAGTCAAAACTGGGTTATTGAATGCATTATTTGGTGTTTTATCTTTCACTTAAAATGCAGAAATAGCTTACATTGTGAGATTATTCAAAAGAGGGAAATAAAATAGCATGGAGTCACAAGCATCTCCAGATGCTGGAATCTTGAGCAAAAAACAAACTGCTGGAGGAACTCAACAAGTCAGGCAGCCTCTATGGAGGGAAATGGCATATGCCCTGTTCAAAAGGGAATAGTTTGTGTTTTTGCTACTACCTTTTAGATCTAGCATTATTTAAAGTTGCGGTTTTCTATAGGAAACATTATGTGTATGTAAAAGCACCTTATAAATATATAGTTACTGGTGACAGCATTTATTATCACCATCCTACATAGCAGTATTCGTCGGAAACCTGACCCTTTTTCCTAAAAAATAATACATTTAGTAGCTTTTGGCACTTTTCCTTCAGCATTTAACAAATTATTGATGAAAAGATATATTAATGCAGGTTCTTGAAGTACTGCTAATTGATTCAGAATATCTTTGACCATTAATAGCTAGACAGAAATGCTGATTTTTTTTATTATTTGAGGATGTACATAGTACAATTCTAATTTTTGATGCAGCAATAAAAAGCAACCTTTTTAAATTTAGATTAAACATTTTAAAATATATTGTACACCTTTTTTAATTAATACACTCAGGCTGTGGTATTATGAGAAGGCCTGATTTGTCTTGTCACGTTTTTTTAAGTGGAAACAAACAGATTATCTGTTTAGTTTCAGTAAAAGTTGTTTCTGCTATTTTTAATGGATTTTTGCTGCAGTGTTGTGGACATCCTACAAGAGATTTCAGCTGTCAATTCTATTGAGTGTATTACAGCTTCAAGCAAAATCCAAAATAACCAGAAATGACCTTTCATTGTTGATGCAAATTGTATCTTTTATAAAATATGAAATCTGCAATAGTTTCAAATTTAGTGACATCGTAAATACACAAAATTGTGTAAATGTCATTAGGCACCATTTGGGCGGCATTTTACCAGATCCTTGAAATTAATCATTGGTTTACAAAATTATTTAAACTACATTCACTGATTAGGAAAAGTCCAAATTAGAAGATAATGAAAATAAAACAGCAAAATCCTATATTTTTATTTTTCTGTTTCTAATTGCAGACATTTAACAGGTGTGTTCAGTGCTTTAAAAAAAATTTAAATTGTAATTCAAGTTGTAATGTAAAAATTCACATTTGATATTTATTTTAGCAGTTTCATTTTGCACGTGTAGTTTCCATGTTTTAATTTGAGCAGATCTGAATCTCATCTCTTTTTGGTCAGGCTGCAAATTTTGTAAAGGATCCAGAGCATAAGTACTTTTAACCAATGGTGAAGATTCAATCGTTGTACACCTCTAGTGGATTCTCGGTTGTTAAATAATTGTAATCAGGGGGATAACCATAAATTTTAGTTTATTTTCAGCAAAAACTAATGTCTGAGCATCAATTTTATCCAATAAGTAAATGAATACATGCAAAATATACGGGGGGGAAATATTTAAATATATAAATGAACAAACTCTACCATAATATTGATACTTGTAAGAGTGAATTTCATATCAAAAATAAACATTAGCATTTTATTTGTTGGAAGCCACTCAGTTCTGTGCGATACCAAATTTCTGATTTAGGTGAAGGTTTTTTCAGACTTATTGATACTCTTTCACTATTGGATAGTTGACCAAATCACACCTCTCTTTTTTGCTTTCATCCATCATACTCAAAATGGATTGTGTATTCCATTCCATGCAGTATACAATCTTGCAGCCTAATCAAAAACAAATGAAACTTTCATTTTTAATAGGTATTTAATATTACAGTATGTAAAAGTTGATCAAACAAATAAATTACCAAATTTCAGGGAACATGGTAAAATGGATCCTGAAACCACGTCCAACACACCTAATAGAATAAACTTTTCACTACTTGTGTGGCACTATGTGTGACATTAAGTAGATTTGGGTATGAATGCTTTTTAACAGGGCATTATGCTTATAGCCATAAAAGATACTCTGAACCATGTTCAGCACATATCCATAACAAATCATTGTATACAATAATAGTTAATGTTATTTTCCTCATCTACAGTACAATGCTGTTGATTTTCGAATTGCACGCATTCCAGTACTATTGTAAAACTCCAAGTTTGTAATGGTACTATAAAATCTAGTGTATCTATTGAAAAGTTTATAAGAATTTTTCACAGTATATCTGTATCAATATTAGAATTTTGAAATATGATTATTTTTGTTTTCCATTCGGTGCCTTATCATCTGGTGCCAATTAATTTATCAGACTGTTTAGAGATGCATCAGTAATATTTAATTGTATTGTTTTATATTATTTTGAAATTTAAACTAAAAATTGAGTTTATAATAAAAGTAAAATACAAACACTATTTCAAATATGTGATCTGTGCATTTGAAAATTAAATATGTTTGAGTTTGTTGAACAGCTTGTGTAGTGCAGCTGACATTAATGCACGTTACTGTAAGTAAAAACAATTAAAATTTTACTGTAATTGCCATGCCAGTTTTGTTGTTCTATTGTAGCTAATGTTTAAATGGATTAACGTGTTAATAGATCTCAAACTTGAATGATAAATTTGTCCGATTGTTTAAAAATCTAGTCAAATTACGTTGCGTTAACGTGAATGTGAATGTAAGACATCTTTTTTTCCATGGAAGTTTTGATCTTGTATTTGTTAATATTGCATATCAAACTAATCCATAATTGCCTATAAGATTTGGTTTCCAAGAAAAATTGCTAGTGTAATTTTACCATAGGCATATGATAATGGTAGGCAGAAATAGGAAATTCATAAGAAACCTCTATGCATTTGTTTTGTGATTCCTAAATGCGTGATACAAAGTACAAAATTAACCTTGCTTTGGTAACAGTAATGGTTTGAATGGGAAGGCTCAATGTATATTAAAATTCTTGATAATTACTTTGATATTTTCTATGGCATTTGCACTGGTTTCTTACTTTTATAAATTGTAATAATCACATAATACATAAATGTTTGATTCAAATAGATGTGCAAATCTGACTTATCGGCAGCTCATTTTGTGAAATTGTGTAACGTTATAGGTTATATCTAATATGCAAGCTGAATGTACTATTAATAATTCTAAAGTTGTAAGTATATGATGTATCAGTTTTACTTTTGCTGAAAAAAAAGTTTTTGATGTGGTTTAAAATATTGCCTATTTATGAATCTTGTTCTCCAAGCATTTGCTTGGAATATTTGCCATTAGACTATAATAATATATAGAATTCAATCAAAACCCTACGTACTCTGAGCACTGTCCAAATCTTATAGAAACATAGAAATTAGGTGCAGGAGTAGGCCATTCGGCCCTTCGAGCCTGCACCGCCATTCAATATGATCATGGCTGATCATCCAACTCAGTATCCTGTACCTGCCTTCCCTCCATACCCCCTGATCCCTTTAGCCACAAGGGCCACATCTAACCCTCTTAAATATAGCCAATGAACTGGCCTCAACTACCTTCTGTGGCAGAGAATTCCAGAGATTCACCACTCTCTGTGTGAAAAATGTTTTTCTCATCTCGGTCCTAAAATAATTCCCCCTTATCCTTAAACTGTGAACCCTGGTTCTGGACTTCCCCAACATCGGGAACAATCTTCCTGCATCTAGCTTGTCAAACCCCTTAAGAATTTTGTAAGTTTCTATAAGATCCCCCCTCAATCTTTTAAATTCTAGCGAGTACAAGCCGAGTCTATCCAGTCTTACTTCATATGAAAGTCCTGACATCCCAGGAATCAGTCTGGTGAACCTTCTCTGTACTCCCTCTATGGCTATCTCCTGTTATCACCAACCTTTTATTTAACGCTAGCCCTAAGTTACTTAACTTTTGTCCTGAGTTACTATGATAGCCTGATTAAGGCTTGTGCATATTGTTTGTTCATCGGTGTATAGTTTAGTCGTCTTAAACATTTGAAAAGTAATGGGTGAACTTGCACACACAGGATATGGAAATTATGTTGTTAATGATTTGCTGCCTCTTAGAAAGTAGACAAAATCATGATTCATCATTTTGTGATTTGATTTGTGCAAATGTTTTGAAAACTTTCACAACTTTAAGCTCAAAGTTATTAACTTTGCTACAATCCCCCATGAGAGCAATTGTTCTCTTTGTTCTGATGTATAATTCTGAAATCTTTGGACACATTCATCGCTTTGAGATCTATAAACTGAATCGTTGGTTACTTCTCACATCAATGTTTAAGCTGTTAGAGTCAGTACATGACCATATTTCCATTATCTATTGCCTTCAGCTAAACATTAGAAAAGTAGTAAAGTAGGATAATTCCCTAGTCCCTGTACATTCTTTAGATTTAGAGATACAGCACATTAATAGGACCTTCAGCCCCCCACATCCACGCCAAGCAGCAATCGCCCCATACACTAGCACTATCCTACACATTAGGTACAATTTACAATTTTACTGAAACCAATTTCCCTACAAACCTGTGCATCTTTGGAGTGTGGGAGGAAATCAGAGCACTCGGAGAAAACCAACTTGATCACAGAGAGAACGTACAACCTCTTATACAGACAGCACCCGTTAGCCAGGATCAAACCTGGGTCTCTGGCTCTGTAAGGCAGCAACTCTACCGCTGAACCACTGTGCTGCCAATTCTTATGATTTTTTTGTTTTGCTTATTGAAAATTAAATGTCCTTTCAATTTTTCTGTTTTAAAATTACATTAAATGTGTGCAATTATATAATTACACAATACTGGGACTCTTAATTCCCTCGTCCAAATCATTAATATATATTGTAAATAGCTTGGGTCCCAGCACTGAGCCTTGCGGTACCCCACTAGTCACTGCCTGCCATTGTGAAAAGGACCCGTTTACTCCTACTCTTTGCTTCCTGTCTGCCAGCCAGTTCTCTATCCACAGTATTGATGTGTACTCGCTAGAATTTAGAAGATTGAGGGGGGATCTTATAGAAACTTACAAAATTCTTAAGGGGTTTAACAGGCTAGATGCAGGAAGATTGTTCCCGATGTTGGGGAAGTCCAGAACAAGGGGTCACAGTCTAAGGATAAGGGGGAAATCTTTTAGGACCGAGATGAGGAAAACATTTTTCACACAGAGAGTGGTGAATGTCTGGAATTCTCTGCCACAGAAGGTAGTTGAGGCCAGTTCATTGGCTATATTTAAGAGGGAGTTAGATGTGGCCCTTGTGGCTAAAGGGATCAGGGGGTATGGAGAGAAGGCAGGTACAGGATACTGAGTTGGATGATCAGCCATGATCATATTGAGTGGCGGTGCAGGCTCGAAGGGCCGAATTGCCTGCTCCTGCACCTATTTTCTATGTTTCTATGTTAAGCCACACTTAATAGTTTGAATAATCATTGAATATACTGGGTCAGTTTCCATTACCTGTGAATGGTTGTCTTATTGCATAATGAGATATGACATTGTCACAGGTCTGATAAATGGCTTTATGTGAACCTCTTATACAAGGATTGCAAAATACTACAAAACCAAATGATGCTTCAAGATAATATACAAGACGATACCATTTAACAGTGTTTACCCTCAGAGCAATCAGTTCAAAAAATGCATTCCTTTAGCATTCTATTTAGTCACCCTAGTAAAAATTTGAAAAAAAGTGGTTAGATGATCCCAGTCAGTATGATTTCTAAAAGCATTCATCATAAATCTGTGCAGTATTTGAATCCTGATATTAACTGCACTTTGCCTTGGACAGCTGGAAGTACATAGAGTTGCTGATAACATCCAAAGTAGCTATTACTAATTAGCAAATGTGGGACTGGTATTGGCTTGGCTTGTTAAATTAACCAAGATAGTTAATTCAGAGACATAACAAAGTGCAGATGCAGGAATTTTGGGCAAGAAAAGTGCTGGAGGAACTCAGCAGGCCACGCAGCATGTGTGTAGGGATTGGACAGATGATATTTCAGGTTGCGACCCTTCAGACTGATTGGGGTAAGGAAGAGAAAGTTAAAAAGAGGTGGGGACGGGGCAAACCCTGGCAAATGACAGGTGGATAAAGGTGAGGGAGTGATTGACTGATGATTGGAGGAGGTGACAAAGGTGAATAGGAATTTCAGATAAAAGGAGTGAAATGTAAAGCCAGAGGGAGGGAGCAGGGGAAAGAGATGGGTTAAAAGGGCAACAAGGGGCTCAGATAGAAGAATATACGGAGGAGGGACTACACCACCTCCCACCTGCTATTTGCGAGGGAACCATCCATTACTCTCAATTTCCACTGCATCCGATCCTAAGGCAAGGCCTTCCACTCTAGTACATCCGATATGTCCTTCTTCAGTTTTTCCCCTGCTGTTGAGGGTGGAGCCCTCACATGGCTCTCTGTGTCCCGCAGTTCTGACCTTGTTTTTCCTCCCCCCAGATGCAAGAAGGATAGTTCCCCTGATCCTCACCTTTAACACCACCAGCCTTCACACCTAACGCATCATTCTCAACATGAGACAACCACCAGTCATATTTGCCCATCCCTTTCTGCTATCCTTAGAGACTATTCCAAAATTCCTTGGTTTGCACTTTCCCCGATACAATATAAGTAGCACTGCCCTTACATTCCCTCACCCACTTTCATCCAGGGATTCCAACCTCCCTTCCATGGTTCATGTGCACAACTTCCAACATCATCTATTCTAATGCTCCCAATATGGCTTCCTTTACATTAGTGAGACCAAGAATAGGCTCAGCGACTATTTCACCAAACACTTGCTCTCTGTCCGCCAAAGCTTGTTGTCCCACCCAGTTGGCGATCATTCTAACTCTTCCCGCAATCAACCTTTGTTCTTGGCCTGCTCCAATGCCACAGCGAGGTCACATGCTAACTGGAAGAACATGTCATATTACGTTTGGTTAGGTTACATTGCAACAGTATGAACATTGAATTCTCCTATTTCAAGTAATCCCTCTCTCTGCTCTGCCCCACCCACTCTGGTGCATTAACATTCCTCACATCAACCCATTCATGCTGTTCTTTCCCTCCTCTGTACTCTTTTTTTCCCATCCCCGTCCATTATTTCCCATTTATCTCACCCTCTTTCCGTTTTCGGTCCCCCTCCACCGATATCTTCCCCTTTGGCTACATTTTAACTTCTCCTTTCCTTATCTGACACCCTTTTGTCAGATAAGTCAGACTAATTAAGTACTCAATTTTAATAATTCATTGGCAGACTCATTTTTTGACATTTTAAAGTGAAAATAGAGCCTCCGTTGATGTTCCCCTGAATATAGCGAAGCAGATCAAACTAGGTTTAGGTTACTTTCAGAATTAGGTCCATTCATAGATGTTTGATTCTGTAAAAGGGTACATTTGATACCTGTCAATGAACTGAACGCATGATAGTAGCAGTGAATTCCTTAAGATCTGCCCCTTAGTAGATTGTGGACCTCCTGGTTCAAACAAAGCTTCTGGTTAGGGAACAACATTTTAAAAAAAATCCGTATGAAATGGGTAACAACTGTGCATCTCCCTTAGGGTCATTTGCCAAGTCATTGTTTATATGTAATAAATATTAGCGCAGCCAAGTGGTCTGATTTTCCAAATACTGAATGAGGGATGGAGCAATAAGCATCTTTAATGGAGCAGGAGTGGTACAGAGCATTTGATCCTCGTGCTGCAGAAATGTGCTGGTGGTAGTTTCAAAGTCACTTCGAATTATCTGTTGAAGTCCCTAGCTACGATTCAGAATGCATGAGGTTACGCCATCTGGTGTTTATTGACCACAGCTTGCAGTGTCTCCAGTACTAACCAAACGTCTTCCTCGGTTGTGATGTGTGCTGCAATCATAATGATGGATTAATTGGCTATTGTAAATTATCAAACAACCAACACTTTGGTGCTTGTGGAAACCCGGTGGTCAGAAAGAAAATGTGCATCACTGGGGGATTAAAATTGAACCCAGGTCACTGAAGCTACAAGATACCTGTATGAGCAGTAGTAACATTGTGCTCCTGTTGGGCCTTATTGATTTAGTCTTTCCTTGTGCAGATTGACAATACAATGATTCATACAGACCTTGAACCTAGGCCTCATTATAGCTGGTAAAATGACCAGATTTTAAACTCATTCTGTACTGTCCATGATCCTATTCTTCATAAATAAGTTCTCTCTTGCCCTAAATTTACTACTTACTGCAAATATTCAAATGCAAGATGCTTTGAGTTTGACCTCATGACTTCAATGACATGTGTTGATTAAATAAAAAATAAAACTTGGGGATATGCAAGTTTATTTGAAGATAAAACTTTGGAATTTACAGCAACATTAGGACTGGATTTAAGACTTAAAGGTTGGTACTCGTGTCAGCCAAGGCCTTGGGTTCAACTCATCCTCCAGGGAAACAAGTTGGGGCTGACACCAATATAAACTCTTAGCACCACTGACTATCAATTAAAGGCGAATAGTGGGGAAAGAGGGGACGGGGGTGGAGAGGAGATTCAGAGTCATTTCATGCCCAGACCAAATCAACATTTCTGAAAATAGATATTACATTTTTATTTGTAGCAACTATTCACTGCTACATCTCCACTGCCATGGGGACTACATGTAAGGTAATAGATAGGCTGGAAGTTGAATTTGGAATGTGCTAATGAAAGGACGTAATTTGATAAAGTGGAATGGTAGGACAAATCCAACATTTGCAAACAGCCATTAATGAATTATGAGAAATCATGTTCCACAAATCATGTTGTCAAACACCTTTTGCTTGGCCTCATATTAAGGTTATAATCTCAAAAACAAATGAAAGACATACTATTTGATCTAGCATGTTTGCATTATGCATGCAAATGCTTGGCTATTGCGTTTTTTTTAGTTTCTAAATTTTTACAATCTAGAAGTTGAGCAAAGAAGCCTTTCTGCAAAACAAATTTTGAATTTCTAATTATTAAACTTTAGACTTAATAAATTAACTTGAACTACTTACTTGCTTTGAGTTGGACACTGCAAATGTACTACGTTGTGCTTTGTGCATTGTTAAAATATAATGTAATCCAGACAAAACTACTCGCATGCAAATACATGACTTTTAATAATTTATGCAGATTTGTTTTTATGCAATAAATGAATTCTACAAAATTGCTCATCATGTTAATTTCCCTACTCCCTTCGATTTTTAAGATCACTTTTTCACGTATCTCTGCTCCAGAATGAGCACATGCTCAACATTTCTTGAGTTCCTGCTTAAATGTATGCATCTTGAAATAAAGAAATAATGCAATGGTTCAGTACTAAGTTTAAGCGATGGAATTTGAACCCAGAACTCAGAATTAAGAATTGGACACAAGAGTTGATACTGGGACAGGTTTCAGTTAAAGCATATCATCCTTCATAAAGCAAACGTTCAAGTATATATGGAACCCTTTTAACATCTGTAATTGTAACTTGACACTAAGGCAATTATCCTTTAACCAACATCAAAAAAAGATTAGATTATAATTAGTTTGCTGTTTGAAAGTCTATGGTGCTCCCTATATCAGTTCAAAGTACTTCAGGGGATCCTTAAAGGCCTGTCCCACTTGGGCGTCATTTGCACGTCACGCAGGTGGCGCGCGAGGATTTTGAGAATCCCAAAATCCTGCCGCGCTACCACGCGTCACTGCCTACGCCACCACGTCTCACCACGCGTCATGACGCGTAAATGACGTGCAAATAACGCCCAAGTGGGACAGGCCCTTTAGAGTAATGAAAGGGGCATTGGGCAAGAGGTGTTTTACTAGAGTGAATTTGAACTGACGCAATGAATCTTGATTTATTAGGGGAGTTTAGTGGGCAGATATTCAAGCTAGTATGCCTCCCTTTAAATTGTGCCAATAGGATCAAATTGCATTTATTGCTCCAAAATGTTTAAAAAGAATCATTATAATAAATTGACTAGATGATTGTACAGTGGACTGAGTGCTGTGCCCAATGATCTTGATTATAATTTACAGCTACAACCCAACAAATCAATTTTGTAGGTATAGAATTATCAAGGCATCGGGGAAAGAATTCAAGCCATTAAGTCCACACCAGCTCTTGCAGATTTCTATTCAACTCCAATTCTCTGCTCTTTCCATTTAACTGTATAAAATCTATGTGCTCTCCCCGTTTCATTATGTTTCCACCATACCCAGAGGCAATCAAGGTCCAAATCACATTTGCGTTTCAAGGTCATTTGCATCCCTCCTGCATATTTCCTTTACTGTGTCAAAAGTGACACCACAGCAAGGATTATTGACTTACTCCGAATCTTTTCATCTCTGAACCTGTACAATTGTTAAGATATAGAAATACAGGAACAAAACCTGATTTTACAATTTTATTGTTAACCAATGAATGTTATTCAAAATAATTATGCTCAGTTGTACAACACAGTACACAATGCCAGGGAAAAGCATTTGTAAAGTTGATTTTAGAACAAACAAACACATTTTATATCAACTGGTATTTTATATTGCTAGTGAGAGCAATTTTAGCCTTTAAGTCACTATACATTGGAAATCTTTTCTTTTATGATCAAAGAGTTGCACAATATTATAAATAGAACATTGTAAACAAATTTTTAGCTTAATTAAACTGAAAATTCAACTCGTATTATCCAACAATGATGCCAATATATTGATACATCAATGTTAGTGCGCACATTTCAAGAAAAATCCACTGGAAGCACAGTATTTCAACTTGCTCTAGCAAACCTCTTGCTCAGTATAAAAATACTAATGCTCATACTGTTTTAATGCATAGAAACTTGCACTAAAGTATGTATTACACTGCAAGTAGAAATACTTCTCAAAAAGCAATATTTTAAGCACATGCACAACATTCACGATCCAATCAAAAATTGCCTTTTGTCCCTCAAAATAAAATCTGCAATTACAAAAAACTAGATGTTTACTCATGATGCAAATCTGAACGTTACCTGCAATTATAACCACAAAGTGCGCAACAGAATTGCCCATTATTTTTAGCCTATCAGGCATGTTAAATGCTCAACTATAAATGACAATTTAAATAAACCATCATTACAGATATTGAATGCTGATTTATGATGCATAATACCAACAAGAATTTAGCTGAACCAACCACAGAGGAAACAAGGGCACCAAATCAGTATGCAGTTTATTGCAGTGAATTTGATTATTCAGGAAATGTGGAAAGTTTGAGACCAAAAGTCAAAATACCATTCAATGTCCTGATGTAATTTACCCATTACAGGGTTTATCATGCAAGTTATCTCATCTCCTAAATATCATTCACCTGAAATGTGTGCACATACATATTTGAGGAGAAAGCCTCCTGGGTACCACAGAATAATTGAATTAATACAAAAACCTCCATGCCAATTTATGTATATATAATGTTTAAGAAAGAACTGCAGATGCTGGCTGGAAAAATCGAAGGTAGACAAAAAAGCTGAAGGCCTCGACCCGAAACGTCGCCTATTCCTTCACTCCATAGATGCTGCTTCACCCGCTGAGTTTCTCCAGTTTTTTTGTTTATGTATATATAATGTACTGATTAGGCCACTCAATATGTTGTTGCCTTACCAGCATTTCAGAATTTTTGGATAATAACTACCAAATATGCAATTACAAAACAAATGGTACCTTGTATACATGTTTACACATATTGAGAGGGTGTTTAACTGGCCATTCATCATGTGTATAATTGAGGTAGTATACTGTCCCCATCTTGGGACTGATGTTTTCATATGCTCCCCCGCCAGAAAGGCTCAACATTGAGAATTGTTCACAAATAGATGCTGTGAAATTTGATCTATGTAAACAAAGCCTTTGCCGTCTTGATGGAATAGTTTCTAGCTAGTCTATTATCATTTAAGTCTTTGTGAACAGGTAGGCAAAGAAAACCATCTATGATGATAAGACATGAAACACCAACCTTAAAGATATTCAGTTTGATACTTTACTGTAAGCAGGTGATATTACATTTCGGTCACTGAAATTTAGACCTGAATTGTGCAGGCTTTGCCATTTAAGGCTGATTGCTTAAATGCTAAATAGTTATACTAACTTTATACAACTTTAAGAAAAGCTACAGTTGATAAGCCAACTTCACACATGCATTTTACTGAAATTAAACATGCCTGTTCAACAAAAGCAACAGTATTTTCTGAATAACTCCAGTTAAGAGCAGTTAATTGTTGTGCTGCAAAATGCATGAAGGGTAGTTACCAACTACCTTAAAAAAAATGTACATCCAACTCCCACGGGTCTAATAGATACAATACTTTGGCAAGGCATATTAATGCTATAGTTCTAGAATGCCACTTGTTCCTCTGGTAGTGGTTCAGCTGTTTTAAAGAACATTATAAAGTAACTGCACTCTCACATAGCTTCAAACTCATCAATGCGCTGTTTTGTGTTGCCTTGCCGTATCTGTCGAAGGGTCTTGTATTTGTCACGACCTGCCTTAACATTCTCAGCATGGATGACATCATTCACAGTCTTCTTCGTCTCATCCCGTGCATGGGCCAATTCAGAACTTAATGCCTATTAAATATAAATGAATTAAATGGCTTTTCAAAAAACTAGATGCTGTTTAATATTAAATTACATGAACAAAAACAAATATTTTTGAAGCTTCATCTTGTAGAGAAAACAAATGTCTACTTCGGATTATTTGCTGAAGGATCAGCATCTGGGAGTACCATCATCCAGAATGTGCCAAATAGTTAGAAGAAAATGTACTCCAAATCTCTAAATTGTCTATTCTCAGAAACATCCATATCAAAGGACTTTGTTTTTGGAGAATTGTCACAATAATGAATGTAGACATAAACTGCCCAAAATTAGAGGGTTTAAAAAAAAATTATTACATAGAAATTTGCATGAAATGGGCGATGGGATAAAAGCAATGCATGAACAATTGTGTAATTCCTTAAAAAAAATAATCAGTGTAATTGTAAAGCTGTAAATTTGTTGTGTGATTATATGGACAAGAGCTCAGAATTTCCTTTTCAGAAAAGGATAAAAGCCAAACATGTCAACACAGTTCAAATGAGGTTGCAAGTTTGCAGTGAGATACACATATCAAACTGCACTATCTCCAAAGAGATTGTGGTGCCCTAAATCACTTAAAACTTCACCGATCCCTTGGGGAGTGCAGAAGGGTGGATCACCACCTACCATCAACTAGACTAGTAGGTCAAAGGTTAGATATTCTATAGGGAATGATTTGGGTCCCAATGGCCAGAACCTGTATAGAAAAATTGTCACGTTGGGCATGAGTATGTGCTTTTGAGCTGTTTGACAATAGACAATAGGTGCAGGAGTAGGCCATTTGGCCCTTCGAGCCATTTACTGTGATCATGGCTGATCATCACATTCAGTTATCTGCCTTCTCACCATATCCCCTATGCAAGGCAGAGGTGACAAGACCTCTATTACTGAGGGATAGGAAGCCTGTGTTATTTGTAATAGACATGCGATAGGGAACCTGGGAATCCACATAAATTAATTATGGCACTTTGGGTTGATGCTTGCCAAGAAATTGTAGTAGCTCTACAGAACTGCTTGTAGTTTCCAATGTGTGCCACCAAGTTCAGGATTCCCATGAAAATGTGAAGTCCCATATTTGTTAGTTGAGCTCGACTGGCAATTCCCCAAATGTGCTCAGACTGCAAAAAATATGCACGCTGCCACTGAACCAACTACCCAGGACTTCCCCAGGTGTAACTGTTTGCTTAATACGAGCTAAATTAGACCTGTTGCAGAAATAGAAATTTCATTCATTTGGATGGAAGGAGATAGTTGAGAAAGGCCAAGAGAAAATATTAAACATTCAATTGCGATTGAGTTTGCTTCAATGTTTTAAAATAACTGCAAATATTTAATATTTTATTTAATCATTTTTTATTAGCTTGAAAGTTTCTAAATGTCAGGAATATTAAACAGCGATAGCTTCAGTTTAAAGCAGTGGTGGGCAGGAAGGTATTGGTCCCATGGCCCCATTATATCACACTCAGGATCTCTGTTTTATATTGGGATGACATATAGTAGGAAATCAATATCCAGAAAAAGGAGTTTGTATTTGGTACAAGCCTGTTGCTGGCACTTAGGCTCTGGTTCAATGTGGAGTGATGCTCTGGTGATCGAGATGGAAACCATGGAAATCAAGTTCTTGGATTTGTTTCAGCCTTATGTAGATAAATAATGGTGCAGGGTATTTTGCAGAGCTGCCAACATTCGGTGAGAATTGAGAGTGAGAAATTGTGAGGGAGCGTAGCGACTGAGGGGGGGGGGGGGGTTGGAGGGGGGGTGTCCCCCCTTCCATGGTAGGGAGATTTTGCATTTTTCAGATTGAAATTGTGCAATCTGGTGCATACTGTAGCGAGTCTTTAAACTTACACTTGAATGCAACATTTATGCTTCAAATTGGATTAGGTATGAATAAGGTTAGGCTAAATTACATTCCTAATAACATTCCACAGAAGAGCCAGGCTCTGATCAACAGGTGCAGCACAAGAATGACCTTAGTATATTCATGTATGGAAATCAGATTATAATTCATGCTGCTATGCATAAATATATATAGAGAAACAAAAACATAGAAACAAGGCAAGAGGAGTCAGACTTTCATCACTGTTCTGCACAAATAAATCAATCAACCTTACCCTTAGAAACAAGATGAAAATAATGCCACATATTCAACCGTATATGGTTCAATGAAAGTCCACACCGACCAGCAATCTACCATACACCAGTTGTATCCTACACGCCAGGAACAATTTACAAAAGCCAATTAACCTACAAACCTACACTTCTTTCGGATGTGGGAGAAACCGGAATATCCAGAGAAAACCATGTGGTCATAAGGAGAACGTACAAATACTGTACAGACAGCACCCGTAGTCAGGATCAAATCTGGGTCTGTGGTGCTGCAAGGCAGCAACTCTACCGCTGTGCCACCCCATTAAATTCTTTTTTTCTGTTATATATTTATTATGGTGTCATGTCAATAAAGATGAACACATGATTCTGATTTCTGCCCTTAGATGGAAAACATACATCTCCACTCATTGTGTTTTATGGCTGGTTTTCAACCTGTTCAGTCTGAAGATCTCAACCCGAAACATCACCTACTCTTTCTCTCCAGAGATGCTGCCTGTCCTGCTGAGTTATTTCAGCTTTTAGTGTCTATCTTCAGTTTAAACCACCATCTGCAGTTCCTTCCTTCACTCTTTGTTAAGCAAAACAGGTCCTATTCTCATAATATTATTCACCTCAACTAAATATTTTCTTCACTTCCGTTGCTGCAGAGAATACAATCCCAGTTATCAAATCTTTCTTCAGAATGAAAAAAAATTCCAGCCCTGCCAATATGTTCATAAATCGCCCCTGGATCCTCTCCAGAGCAATTGCACCCTTTCCACAATGTGTCATAGTCTTACAGCATGGAAACAGGCCCTTCATCCCAACTTGTCCATGCAGATCAAGGTGCCCAATCTAAACTAGTTCCATTTATCTGCATTTGACCCATATTGCTTTAAAACTTGAGTGTGCCAGTGTGGGTGTGTGTTAGGTTGTGTGTGAGAGTGTGCGTCAGTGAAGCGGTGACAACACCCGGAGTGAGCGGAGACTTGGCATTGTCCGGGGAGCATTTCCCTCTCTCCCCCCCCCCCCCCTCCGCGGGAATGCGGGCCGGTCCAGGTGCTCTGTGTCCAGCTGGGGTCCGGGGGAGGTGAGGGTCAGTGACCCGGGCGTCTGGGGGAGGTGAGGGACAGTGACCCGGGGGTCGGGCGGCTCCAGAGGTGGCACCAACGGGTCCGCTCCGGGCCAGGGTTAAAACTCCATGCGGCGTGGACAGAGCGACCGACGGACAAAGAGCCGCCTTAGGTGAGGATGGGAGGTGTGAGCGGTGCCTTGGGGGGGGGGGTCGGTGCTGGGACCACCACCGTGTCTCACCTATCACACCATCTGCACGGGAATGTGAATGCGGGTGAGGCAGCATCTATAGAGCGGTAGACAAAAATGCTGGAGAAGTGCTTGAGTTTGAAGAAGGGTCAAATTCAGACAAAGATGCTGCCTCACCCACTGAGTTTCTCCAGCGTTTTTGCCTACATTGTTTGAAGAAGGGTCAAATTCAGACAAAGATGCTGCCTCACCCACTGAGTTTCTCCAGCGTTTTTGCCTGCATTGCCATTTTAAATAGTGTGCGATGGGCTTAAGCTCGTTCTTTACGGGGAACCCGCCGACAGAAAACTATTCTCATTGGTGAGTGTGCCTTTATTTATTTATTTATATGTGGTTTTTTTTTAAATTTGAGCGTGAGAACTTGTCATCAGCGTGAGAATTTCGTCAAATGCGTGATTCTCACGCTCAATGCGTGATTCTCACGCTCAATGCGTGATTCTCACGCTCAATGCGTGAGAGTTGGCAGCCCTGTATTTTGTCATTTTGCAAATTATATTCAGAAAATTAAAATATACTTAAAAAGTAGATAATTTAACTTTCATCAATGGAGCAACATAAAAATATAGATAGCTTATTCATGGCAGGGATTTGCCAAAGTGTTAATTTACTTAGGTTCCATGATTGTTCGATAGAGACATCTTCTGGGTACAGCTTTTAACTAAAATGATTATGAAAATGATACAAATTTCTCCATGGGAGCATTCATAGTTTGATAAAAACTAAATGTGTGGGGGACCCCCCCCCCCCTCCCCCCTCTCCTTCCCCTTGCTGATTTCTTAAGAGCTCCATCACTCCCTTAAAGAAAATCAAAAGCGCTTCTTGTTGCAACTTTAACAGCACATAGAAAGCTAATTTTAAACCTGAAGTAGATCAAATTTCAGTGTTTCAGGGAACAATTCCATAGGCAGTAACTCATTAAAAGCATAAATCAGTGCTTCATCTGCAAATTGGTCTACATACACGTTGGTCACCATTTTAGATAACTGGCCACTCTTCCAACTGAACAATCAAATGGCACTGTACTTGTCAGACTGCCTCTCCCATTTGCAATTGTCAATTCTCTGGATGATTTCAAGAGAGTTAGATAGAGCTCTTAAAGATAGTGGAGTTGGGATATGGTGAGAGCAGGAACTGAATGTGGATGATCAGCCATGATCACAGTGAATGGTGGTGCTGGCTCGAAGGGCCGAATAGCCTACCCCTGCACCTATTGTCTATTGTCAAACAGCACAAAAGCACATACTCATGCCCAACGCGACAAATTTTCTCTGCTAATATGAGCTTCAACAGCTGTCTTTACATTTCCCCATCTGCAAAATATCCTGCAACAAGTGAATACAATTCCTCAGTGGCTACTTGCAGAGTTTGAACACTTACTACTTCACAAAGTTACAAACAGTTACACTTGAAATTAAGATACATCAGAAAGGATATAAGTAAAACATACACCCAAAAATAAAAACTGAAAATGCAGTAGATCAAGCAATATCTGCAAAGCGTAAAACAGTATTTCAGATCTTTGGAGCTAGCAAGTTAGAAATACAGACTAGGTACAGAGCAGGAGGAGTAAGTAGATGAGATTTATTTTAAAGTAAATGATAATAAAAGTTAATAGCCCAAGGCGAAAGCAAACAAACTAAATCTAGAATATCTTGCATACTGTGTACATTTTTGAATTTAAGAAGATTCAGATGCATTAAATGTTTCATGTTTTTATATTAAGAAAAAGTGTTCAGGAAATAAACTCACATGCGACTCTCTTTCTTCCAAATTAGTCAGTTTAGAACAGGAAATATTCAAATCCCTTATATTAAAAAGTACAAAGGAAACAAGAGATCCAGACATCACTGAGGTTAACAAATGCCCAGGATGTTTAATGCTATCAAACCCTCCCATGACAACAAAGCTAATTTTAGTTTGAGGAGGAGAAAATATTCCATTACCACAGTCAAGCCAACCAAGCAAATGGAAAATAAAGCACAGCTCATACGTCTCAATATTGTTTGACTTTTCAGCCTTCGATTATTATTCTTATTAATGGATGAATTGATAGGTCTGTAAATTCCCCTCTCATATTTGAAGATAAATTATGTTGCAGTTAAAGTGTCCTGGATGTAAGCAAGTATAAATGTGCCAAGAAATAAGAGCAGAATCTAAAAATAGTCAGATGTTTGATATGAGGAAAATATATTTGATTGGAATATTAGAAGTTAAGCAAATTATAAATGCAACGTTACACATTTAAAATTGGTGAATTAAATATTTATTGAACACTTGGTAATGTTTTGTTAACCTTATGACATAGTGGGCATTCTTGTGAATATGAAATTCCAATAAGGTTTCACATTTGGAATAATTAATATCCTGTATAGCTCACCTGCAGTTGTTTCTTTACACGTTCATTCTTCTGTGTTTCAGTGATGCGCTCCTCCTCACTGCAGTGGTTTGTTACTCCTTCTGATAAGAGTTCAGCACTGGCTTCAGCATTGTTCTCATCCTGTTCGTCATCATGCTCGTTCTCAGCTTGTGGAATAACAAATGGAGGAGGTGGGGGAGGAGGGGGAGGAGGAGGAGGAGGAGCTGTCATCACAATCTTCAACTCCTCTTTGGTTTTTTCCAAATCTTCCTGAGCTGTGACTGCCTAGAGTTAGGAAAAACACAAAAAGTCAGATATTCCTCACTCACTTCGCAAATGTAATTATGACTAAGATCAATCTAATAAATGTCTAATATTTTTCTACAGCTGTTTTGGTAGAAAATGCAGCAAAAACATTCAACTAATTTGAAATCAATATTATTTAAATCTAACAGCGTCCATCCCCATTAAAAAAAATGCATCTCCATATACTTGGGATTCAATAGTTAAAATAGCTGAAGTAGTTACTTTGTGCTGCCATTCAGTGGCCTCTACTTCCTTCTTCTTCTTGGCATCCTCCAGTAGTGCAATTTTGGCAGTGAATTCAGCAAGTTCAGCTGCCTAAAAAAGGAAGAAGATATGCTTACTCAAAGTTGCTGATATTTGTACACCATCAGAACTCTGCAATTCTTTCTGGGCTCAAAGTCAACCACTAGGCATATACAAATTAAAATGAACGCTAAGTAGCATCCATAACTTATTCCCCCATAATAAACATTTAGAAATGTATAAACTGATCAGGATAGATGTCATCAGACGTTAAATTAAGTAGTACTTGAATAAGAAATATTCAAAGAATTACCCAATTAGGTAAAGGATTGGAGAACCTTTTCTATTGGACACAGGCTGCCAATTTGGCACAAATGGTTAGAACATAGGTTCTGAATATTTTTGGCCTCAAGTTCGAGAATATTTGATACTCGTGTGTAAGTTTGTAGAAAATTATAAAATGAAGTCCAAATGATACAAGAAACTTAAGAGGAGACAGATTTTCTCCCAACTGTTTGCTAATTATACTCTACTGAAGACTCAATGAAACCCGGTTTTCAACAGCAAAAATATGTTATCGTTTTCTACCACCATCGTGTCATGCTCAGTTTTGGCCATCCAGCTGCATGAATGTCACTAAGCTGGAAAGAGAGTACAGGGGGGGGAGGGGGGAGGGGATTTAGGAGGATGTTGCCAAGAGTCGAGGGTCTGTGCTATAGGGAAGAGGTTGGGCAGACTGTGACTAGTTTTCAGGCAAAAGGTAAACGCATGGGACGATTTTTTCCCACACAGGATGGTGAATATATGGAATAATAAACTGCCAGAGGTAGTAGTGGAGGCGGGTACAATAAAATACATTTGTACAGGTACATGGATAGGAAAGGTTGAGGGATACAGTGCAAATGTGGGCAAGTGGGACTAGCTTAGATAGGACATCTTGATCTGAATGGACAAGTCGAGCCAAAGAGCCCTTTTCCAAGCTGTATGACATGTTTTTTTCCTTGTCGCAGATCATGCAGCTGTCCAGTTAAATAATTTATAATTGGAAGAATGACTCTTACCAATTGCTCTTGATTCTTCATCTGATCTTCAGCCTGTTTGGCCAAGGCAGCTTTCGCTTCTTCTGCATTATGACGCTCTTTCTCTAGTCTCTCAGCCTCCTCTTTAGCTCTTTTCCTCTCCTGCTCAAGTTCTAAAGCTCGCCGAGTTTGATCTTCTAGTTCTATAGAAACAAAGCAATTCTCATTTCTATTCTTGAAAAGGTCCAAAGAGTTCTTGAGCATATTTTCATGCATATAAATAGTATTTTAAGACAAAATGGGCCCGTTATACCACATAAAATCACACCCCACATAGCTGGTTGCCAATTTCACCCGCAAAATCCAAGAGGTCAACACTGAATTGAAAAGGGCTAAACAATGGAATCTGACCTGAACAGAAATTAATTATGCACGTGAAGTAGCTTTCTAAAAATGAAATCATAATTTTAATGCTTCCAACAATAAATGTGGCAAAGCATCCAAATGCTCTAATGTTGAGTTGAGTTTCAAATGGAGATTTCCATTCTATATATACTTTGCATGGATTTTGACTTTTTTTGCAATGCCCAGCTGTTGATAATTGGTTAAATCAATTATTTGAATTTTACTTTAGCTGTGTCATTTAAAACAAAACTTTTAGTGTTTGGTACATTTCATTTAAATCCCATTTCCTTTTATGGGAATTCATTGTATAGTTATCAAAAGGTACATGAACACAAGAAACAGGAGCTGTAGGCCAATCCACATAGCTGATCCACTTTCTGCTTACACTTTCAATTCCCTTCTAGTTCAAATGTCACTTTATCAATACAGTCAATTACTTCATCTCCAAAATTCTTAAGGACTTAAGGGCAAGGCTACTTTATCAAAGGGAGCTGAAGGAATGCTCTGTGTTCTGTTTCAGAGAGACTTGGCTCATCCCCAGCTCCCCAGACTCAACAGTCCAGCCTGAAGGGTTCTCCATCCACCGTATGGACCGTACGCAGGCATCTGGGAAAGGGAGAGGAGGGGGCGTCTGCCTCATGGTCAACTCTGCGTGGTGCTCAGACGTGGCAGTCCTATCCAACTCCTGCTCTCTACACCTCAAACATCTGGCGGTGAAGTGCCGCCCCATCTACCTTCCGAGGGAATTCACCTCCATCATCCTGACCGCTGTCTACATCCCACCCCAAGCAGACAACCATCTGGCACTGGAGGAGCTGCACGCCGTGGTCAACAAACACCAGACGTCTTACCCAGAGGCATTTACCACCATAGCTGGGGACTTCAACAAAGCAAACATCAAGAAATCGCTCCCTAACTTCCACCAACATGTCTCCTGCTGCACCAGAGGACCAAACACCCTCAACCACTGCTACACCACCATCAAGGATGCCTATCACTCTATCCCTCGCCCTCACTTCGGTAAATCCGACCATACCGCAGTGCTGCTTCTTTCTGCCTACAGGCAGCAATTAAAGAGCGCACCCCCGGAGGTGAGGACTGTACAGAGCTGGTCGGGGGGGGGGGGGGGCAGAGGAACAACTCAAGGACTGTTTGGAGTCTGTAGACTGGGCAATGTTCAGGGACTCGGCAATGGACCTGAATGAATATGCCACAGTCATTACAGACTTCATAAAGAAAGTGTGGAGGATTGCATCCCAACAAAAACCTTCCAAGTGTTTCCCAATCAGAAGCCTTGGATGAACTATGAGATCCGCACTCTTCTGAAGTCCAGACACCGGGCATTCATGTCTGAAGATACTGAGGACTACAAGAAGACCAGATATGACCTTAGTAAGGTCATCAAAAAGGCCAAAAGGGACTTCTGCTCCAAGCTGGAGGATGAGACTGATGTTCGGCAACTGTGGCGGGGCCTGAATGCAATCACCTCCTACAAGGCGAAATCAGGAGACAGCACACATGTCAGCGAAACATCACTCCATGACGAGCTCAATGCGTTTTACGCACGCTTTGATAGGGAGAACACTGATGTGCCTTCTCGAGCTCCCATTCGCTGTGATGGTATTTCGGTCACGGTTACAGAAGTCAACGTCAGGAAATCCTTCAGAGGGGTGAACCCTTGGAAAGCGCCTGGTCCTGATGGCATACCCGGTCGTGTTCTAAATACCTGTGCGGACCAACTGGCTGGAGTTTTTACAGACATTTTCAACCTCTCATTTCTGAGGTCTGAGGTTCCCACCTGCTTCAAAAGGGCGTCAATTATACCGGTGTCCAAGAAGAGCAAGGTGACGTGCCTTAACGACTATCAACCAGTGGCGCTAATGTCTGTGGTGATGAAATGTTTTGATAGGTTGATCATGGCGCAAATCAACTCCTACCTCGACAAAAACCTGGACCCACTGCAGTTCGCTTACCGCCACAAAAGATCAACGGTGGATGCGATCTCGCTGATTCTCCACTCCGATCTGGACCACTTGGACAACAAAAACTCATATGTCAGGTTGTTATTCATTGACTACAGCTCGACATTTAACACAATTATCCCCTCCAAGCTGGTTACCAAACTCTCATAACTGGGTCTCTGCGCATCTTTCTGCAATTGGATCCTCGACTTCCTCATTCACAGACCACGTGTGTTCAGCCCCCTGCTTAGCCGGTCATAGTGCGAACTCCATCATCAAGTTCGCTGGTGACACCACTGTTGTGGGACGTATCACTGATGGAGATGAGTTAGAGTATAGAAGGGAGATCGACCGTTTGACCAATTGGTGCCAGCACAATAACATGGCTCTCAACACCAGCAAAACCAAGAAACTGATTGTGGACTTTGGAAGGGGTAGAATGGGGACCCATAGTCCCGTTTATATCAACGGGTCGATGGTGGAGGGGGTAAAGAGCTTCAAATTCCTGGGCATGCATATCTATGTAGATCCCTCCTGGTTCGAGAACACTGATGCAATTATAAAAGAAACCTCATCAGCACCTCTACTTCCTGAGATTACGGAGAGTCGGTATGTCAAGGAGGACTCTCTCGAACTTCTGCAGGTGCACAGTAGAGAGCATGCTGACCGGTTGCATTGTGGCTTGGTTCGGCAACTTGAGCACCCAGGAGCGGAAAAGACTGCAAAAAGTTGTCAACACTGCCCGGTCCATCTTCGGCTCTGACCTCCCCACCATCGAGGGGATCTATCACAGTCGCTGCCTCATAAAGGCTGCCAGCATCATCAAGGATCCACACCATACTGGCCACTCACTCATCTCCCCGCTGCCTTGAGGTAGAAGGTACAGGAGCCTGAAATCTGCAACATCTAGGTTCAGGAATAGCCACTTCCCCACAGCCATCAGGCTATTAAACTCAATACAAACAAAACTCTGATCATTAATAGCCCATTGCACTTTATCTGTTTATTTATGTTTGGATATATATATATTCATTGTTATATGGTCACACTGTTCTGTTCTTTATTTATTTATGCCTACTATATTCTGTTGTGTTGAAGCAAAGCAAAAATTTCATTGTCCTATCTGGGACACGTGATAATAAACTCTCTTGAATCTTGAAATTCTCTAGAACACAGAACATCAACACCAATTCCCCAATCAAAAGCACTTTTGAATGCTGCTCTCACCTTTACCAACAAAGAAAGTGCTCAGAACATCCTTAATCAGCTACCTGGATCACATCAACCTCTCACTAAACAGATGAGTGTTTTATTGTTCCTATCCCCACCCTTTTCATCATCACCCCGTCCCACTGCCCCCATCCTAAGGATTGCACACCCCCAAGATCACAGGATAGTCTAAAACATAAACCCAAAAAGGTTTGAGGTACAAGACCACACACATATATATCCTGCAAGCCATTACCTTTCTGGGCCTTTAAAGTCTGTTCTTCAATTTGTCTAAGTCTTTCCATAAGCTCTTCCTTCTCATGTTCTATCCTCTCTTTTTCCTTTTCTGCCAGTTCTCTCTTCTTTTTCTCATTTTCCAATTGTGCCCTTTTAAAAACAAAATTGATAAATTTAAAATATTTTGACATTTTGATCATTTATCAAAGGCTGATGAGTTATTTGGTCACAGTGAATGAATTGGGTTAAAAAAAAATCTGCGCGCAGTGCGGATGATGCAATGAAAAACAGATTGATCCCAACTTGAGATTTAAATAATTTTATATTTTGTTAACACCACAGCATGGTGGTGTTAAAGGAGGAGTAGAGAGTGATGACATTAGAAGTTTCAGTAAACTAAGAACTGTTTCAAAGTCAGACAGTGAAACTACCATAAAATTTTGGCTGAAAAGTGGAACTTAAAGTGAAGTTCAACCCACTACGTTTGAACTGTTCAAAATATTGATCCAAGAAAGGCTTTAAAAAGGTAGCATGTGCCGAACATCAGAAAATATTTTTGACTATAGAGATACAGCATGGAAACAGGCCCTTCGTCCCACGAGTCCACACAGACCAGTGATCAACCCATACACCAGCACTATCCTACACACTAGGGCCAATTTCGAGATGCCAATTAACCTACAAACCTGCAGGTCTTTGGAATGTGGGAAGAAACCAGAGCACTTGGAGTAAACCCACGCAGTCACAGGGAGAACATACAAACTTCATATAAACAGCACCTGTAGTCAGGATTTAACCCAGATCTCTGCTGCTGTAAGGCAGCAACCACTGTGCCATCCCAGTTGTTCGGTGTCTACACAAGAAAAGAAATTTGACGTTTCCTTCACCAGAAATAATGTATAGAGGTGTTGGACTAAACTATGCAAGTATTTCACTTATGAAGGATGTAGTCATTTATTATGAATAAATAAAACAAAGTTAAAGCTGAGGGGTGGGAGGAATTAGGCATTACATTTAAGATTTTGAAATCCCCAACACAAACAAACAGCTGAAGAATTCCAAAGTTTGGGTCAGGACGTCTTATGGGCCTCAGTACCAGGGAGGAAGTATTGAGAAGATGCTTTTGTCTGAAAACATCAGAAGTGAATGAAAAGATGAAGTGGAAAAAATACTTAATGCAGAAGCCCAAAACAAGTAGCGGATTGCATCTACATTTTGTACTGTAGCCAATGAATGGCCAAAAGTCAGACACAATATCCTGCCCTCAAGAATATTGACTTCAAGATATTCATTTTCCAAATTCTGCAATGTTTTGATTGCTTTGGAAATATTTTCTGTTCAAGGTTTCACTCACTGTAATTTTAACTTTCTAGTACTCGTATCCTTTTTTACACATTTCTCCCAAGAAAATATTTAAAAGGCACGATTCCCAGGCCTCAAAATCACTTCCGGCAGCAAATTCTGTAGCCATATCCGTGATCTCCCACCATATTGCATGGTCAGATTCAGTTCAATCAGGCCATCCCCTTTGCAAGCACAAACAACTGTACTTGACAAGTGCTATTGGATAATAACTTGGTGCCAAAGTGGCCACTACAAACATAGGGGGTGAAATGGTTTTCATGATGTGGATGTCAGTGGCAAGGCTAAAAATTAATTGCCAACTGTGAATTGTGAATTGCCACCTTGAATTTCTTGTGTGTTTATCCATCCCAGTGGCTTGGTAAAGCAGTTCAGAGACAACCAGAATCTTCTAGAGTTACACCTAGTTTAGTTTATTATCACATGTACAGTGAAAAGCGTGCTAACCAGTCAGTGGAAAGATAATACATGATCACAATCGAGCCATTCACTGTGTACAGACATATGATAAAGGCCTGGTAATTGCAGCAAACTCTCTTCTCCAAAATAAAGCAGTGAACCAGATACAACAATCTGATAGTCTAATGGTCATCTTATCCGACATTGGGTTCATAATTAAATCTGTAATCAACAGAACCCAAGTTATGCCTCTGGGTCATATATATATTTCTCTGTATTACTCATCCAGCAACATCACCACTATATTATGACTGATTGCATTTTGAATGCTGGGTCAAATTACAGGCACCTTGCGTTTTATGCGGGTGTTACATTCCTGTAAAGCAGCGTGGAATTCAAAAATGCATAAATTGAACATATATATTTAAACAGGATGCTAATTTGAGCACATTTCAAAAATACAGTGCATAAATTAGTTTTTGGTATTAATTAAACAAGAGCGTTATTTCAAAAAAGCAGAAATCGAACATGCATAAAACACGGGGTGCCTGTGCCTATTTGGATTCCAAGTTTTCTAAGTTTTTATTCAAGGTTTGACATGAGAGATTAGACAAGAGTCCAAACAGTGCAGTAAAGCTGGCTGATTTCATTTACCTTTCTAACTGCTTCTGATGTTTCTCCTCTCTGGCTTGTGCCTTCATCTGTTGTACTTCAATGGTGTCAGGTTTCCTCCTTCGCATGTAGAGCTCATGATTCCCCATACAAAGTGCTAGAATTCGTTTGTTGATCCGTAGACGTGGAGCATAAAATACGAAATCCTAAATAAAAAAGTAATTTAAAAAATCAGTATCTTAAATCATAAAACAGAAAATCCACAATACTTAAGTTATATTTCCATTTAGCAGTGGACAATACTTCAACAAATGTATGAAATGCAGTGCACTACATAGATGTACCACTGCAAACTTGGTGCATTGGCAGAGGAAGAATTTACTGTTGGTATAAATGTATGCAGTGCCAGTCACAGAGGATGGCTGGTGTGTCCTGGAAGTTAAGAGGTGGAGATGCACTTATCCAGGCAAGTATTCCTTCACAGACTGCACATGCCTTGTAAATCGTGAAAAGGCTTGAGTGTCAAGGGGAAAAATACATGTCAAACAGATGATACCGAGCCTCTGACCTGCTTTTGCAGCCAGTGTATGGCTGATCCAGTTGAGTTTCTGGTCAATGATAAATTGCCAAGTCCCTACCACCTGCATTTTGGCAGTAGCAATGCTACAACATTTACACCACTAATCAACCCACACCTGCACAGGACTACTTTGTTTCCGGAGAAGCTGGAAATGAAATTGAACATAGTTTGCTGGTGATTAAGCATTCCCACTTCTCACTTTACACCAGAAAGGAGGTTTGATAAAGTAGCAGAATTGGTTGGACATTGCCCTGAGGAATTTATTAGAACACAAATTGGGCCAAAGGGCCTGTTTTCACACTATATGACTCTATAACAGGAACAGGCCATTCTGCCCTTCAAGGTAGTTCCACCTTACATTAAGATCATGACCAATCTCCCACCTCAGCACCATTATACAGAGCTACCACCATGTTTTGATGCTTTAAATATCAGAAATGTATGAATCTCAGTTTTGAACAACAACATCATCTAAATGAATGGAGTAGTCTTTGATACAGCAGCCCGATGTAATAGTACCAGATGAAAATGCATGCTTAAGGATACATGCTGAACTGGAAGCAACTCAGAGATTTACTAAAGTAAATGAAGATCAATAAATGATTTCAGATTTCCAGCATCTGCAAAGTGCCAGAGAGTCAGAAATCCTAAGTGTGGCTCAGTTTTTCTCTCCACCTAATAAAAGTGACCTAATAAAAGTATCTACACCCATTTCTATATTGCACTGATACCCAAAATAGGTGTATTCCCTAACACGGCAGGATTAAACAGGCTAGGCTTGTAGCTACTTGAGTTCAGAAGAGCAAGAGACTTGATTGAAACATGATCACAAGTAGTCTGGGTAGGTGTATGTTTCCTCTCAGAATCTAGAGCAAGTGTGGTAAATGGTATTAGTATGGATGGGTATTTAATAAAGGGCTGAAGGGCTGGTTTCTATGCTGTTCAACTATAACATGCGCCACTTTAAAAATCAGAGGTAATTTATTTAAGACAGATAGAGTGAAAAGAAATTGAGGGTCTCGAGTCTTCAAAGGTTTATTTATTAGTCACCTACACCAATTGGTGTAGTGAAATGCTTGTTGCCAATGCAGCACATAAAAAAAGAATACAAACATGACAATAAGAAAGAAATTTAAACATTAAAAAAAAACCATCCCCCCACAATGGTTTCCATTATGAGGGAAGGCACTAAGTCCAGTCCCATCCCCATGTCCACCCATAGTCGGGCCTATTGAGGCCTCCACAGTCGCTGCTACGGAGGCCCGATGTTCCAGGCCGTTCTCGCCGGGTGATGTAGCTCCGGCGTCGGGAGAATCCTCTCAGCGGCATGGGACACCTGGAACGGCCGCCTCCTTACTCGAGACCGCGGCTTCCGAAGACGACAGGACGCGCTAGATGGAGCTCCACAACTGGCGATCTCGACGAGAGATCCCAGGCTCCCAATGTTAAAGTCAGCGCCGCGGCTGGCCGCTCCGCAGACCCGCAGCTCCGCGATGTTTTTCGTCCGTCTCAGCTCACCGGAGTTCCAGCACAGCGACCCGGGCAAGGCATCGCCCGCTCCGCTCCGCTATAGCGCTCCAGCGCTGTGCCGTTGCCGAAGCCGAGGCTCTGGGCGGTCCCCTCAGGAAACGCCGCTCCAGGCCCGTTGGTAGGCCGCGAGGACGGGTCGAAGATGCAGCCCGGAGAAAAGCTGCCTCTCCGACCAGGTAGGTACCCTGAAAAGTTTTTTCCCTCTTCCCTTCCCCCCCCCCCCCCCCACATAAAAAAGACTAGAACTCCAGTACAAAAATACTAACTAACTAAAAATAAAAAAAAGATGAAAAAACGGACAGCTGCAGGCTGGGCAGCCATACCATACAGGACGGCGCCCCCTATCCTTTCCCATATCACTTTGAGGAAGAGTCTTTGAAAATGGGTTTATGCCAGTGATAGATATTGATAAGAAAAAAGGCAAAAGCTTATTAAGGATAGACCCGAATCAGAACCTAGATCTGCATTTAATTCATATACTTGCATCACTGCTCTGCCAGTGGACTCAAGTCCAACGATGCAATGGACGGTCTGATGCATAGACCTTGACCAATCTTGGATTTGTGCTTTTGAGTTGAAAACCACTTGCAGAACCGTTCAAACCAAAAACATGAAGTTGGGATTAACCAACATAGCCCCTTTTTGACCAGCTTGGAGATGATGGGTTGAATGTGTTTCAAAGTGTTGCAAAGTTTCATGATTGTACCCCATTATAAGTTGTCAAAGCATGGCACAATCTCTTGTCTGAACAATATATTACTCTGTGCAACTGGTCAGACTAAGTTTCTAAAGGCAATGCAGTAAAGAATTTAGTTTAGAGAATAAGCATGGAAACAGACCTATCGGCCGACCGAGTCCATGCTGACCACTGATCATCCACCGATGTTTGTTTTATGTCACCCCACATGCTCATTGCCTCCAGTGTGTAGGATGACAATTAAAAAAAGCAGAAGCCAATTAACCTACAAAAGAAAACTTATTTTGTTTGTGGGAAGAAACCAGAGCACCCAGAGGAAACCCACGCATTCACAGGTAGTACGAGCAAACTGCACAGACAAAATTGAATCACTGGCCTCTGTTCAGTTTACTTTATTATCACGTGCTGAGGTACAGTGAAAACCTTTTGGTGCGTGCTAACCAGTCAGCAGAAAGACAATGCACAATTACAATAGAGCCATTCACTGTGCAGCAGCAACTCTACCATGCCACCCTGTATACTTGTTCATTCATTTCTGTCCTCCGTAAACAATTACTTACTTAGATGTATTAATCCTCAAACCAAGTCAGATCAAATGAGGAAAACACAGAAGCCATTCCAACTTATATTACCTACTTTGCCATAAAACGATACCAAAATGTTGAACATACAAACATTGTTGATTAAATCAGGAATTTAACTGATATTTGATTCAGAGAACGAGTATTAAAAAGAATAAACACTTACAGGTGCCTTCTTATCAATAGGTTTTATGACAAACTTTTTGTCATTAAACGATATATTTCTTATTTCACTCCAAGGAAATCCTATTTTTGGTGTCAATCTGTTGAGTAAAACATTACAAATTACATTAAAGGAAAAGCATATTCAGACTTGTTTTTACTCTGTGGAAGAGAGGTCTCTTATTCCTTAGTATTTTTTTCCACAAGGTTACCATTTGGATTTAAGAGCAATGCTTATATACATTTCCTTCAAATGTTTTACATTTATTTTTCAATGCAATTCAAAGTTTCATAATATAATTCTACAAATAAACATCTATAGATCTTTGGCAATAGAAAGGATCCATGAATTAAGGTGACTGGGAAGAGCTGTCCTCAGCATTCTCATTAATCGGAAAAGATGATAAGAGGTAATCAAATAAAAAGACAGCTAAAATTATATGTGCAGTACAAACTACTTAGAAAAGTTATTAACCCTACATCCAAATTTTCAGTAAAAGAAAATGCATATAACTATGAACGGGCACCTCGCACGTTTGATTTATGCATTTTTCAAATAACATGCTTATCCCATTAATACCAAAGCTTATTTTATGCACTCGAATTTTCAGAATAACACGCCTAAATTCACCGCCCGCAACGTAATCGCGTACATTTAATTTACACATTTTTGAATTATGTGCAGCTTTTCATGCGCATAAAATGCAGGGTGCATGTATTTATTCCAGATGCAACAATTTTGTCACGTTATTGAAAAATTTATGGTCTTACTTATCGTCATGTTCATAGATGTTAAGTCCAAGAGCATCTACACCAAGCCACAACTCTGTTCCCTTTTTGTTCTTGATTTCAAAGTAATTCACACCATACATTTCAAGATCTTGAGCAATCTTGAGATATTCCATCATTGAATCTTCCCTGTAAAGTTAAAATAGTTCTATAATAGTGTCAATCCGGAAACTACGCATGGCACAGATAGCTCATTAATATAATCAATTGACCAATAGGGTTGATGCAATCCTAATTCATCCAGTCCAAGTGATCTTATGATAGACATAGTTCCTATTATTTTGGCTACAGACTGGACATTTTCTCAAATCTATTTTACAAATTTTTTGAATACAAACTTACTGAATATTGCTAACTATCTTGATAGGGTTGTTTTAGTTCTCAAAGTGAATGCTAAAGGATAGATCAGGTGGGTATTTATTGAAGAATGTGTTAAGGAACACAAGAAAATAGGAGCAGGATTAGGCCATCCTGTTCCTCAATCCAGTTCAATATGATGATGGCTAATTTACGAGATCACCAACTCTTCTTCTGTGCCAGTTCCCCATAAACCCCATTTTTTTCATTATCTATATCCATTTGAAATAATCTGGCCTCTTCAGCCCTCCGTGACTGAGAATTCCAGATTTACTACCTTAAGAAATGTCCACGCATCTCAATTTTAAATTGCCCACCCTTCATTCTGTGGTGATGTTTTTTGTTCATGGTCCTCCAAAAAAAAACTCAATTCAAACCCTGAGTTAATATCCTTGTTTACTTTTTAATAATTTGTTCCACCTCACCATCGGACTAATTTACCGACTCCCACATTCTACATCTTCTCAGTAGTGTGTTGCTCAGTGCATTTGTTCACTGCAGCAGATAACACATTTTCTGGCTTTTACTGCTACTGGCCTTTTTCTGAATCCCAAAATACCTCTTAAACATTTCACTTAAGCATATTCATATTTTTTAAATTTCCATTCCTTAATTTAAAAGTTTTTCATTTTTATTTAAATATTTGGATCATTCTTTGAGGCCTATATAATGGGCCATCTTATAAACATAGTGCAAGCATCCCTCTTTTGAGGGATGATGAAAGATATTTAGTCTAATATTTAGATATTAGAGAAAGAAGATACAACTATATTTAGTTTCATCTTTCAGTGTTGTACGATAGCAGTTGCTATTGCAGAATAACAGAAGATGCAAACATTACATAAAGAGTTCAATGCATAAATGGCATATTCCAAATAAAAAGCATATCTTATAGGTCAGGTTTTCATAATATGGATCAACGGATTATATTCCATACTCCAATTCAAACAAATGAAAAGCAAACAACTAGGTACAGGAAAAATTCGTTTTTGAATACAGTTCAGTAAAATTCTTAGTATACATACAGTGCCCTCCATAATGTTTAGGACAAAGACCCATCATTTATTTATTTGTCTCTGTCCACAATTTGAGATTTGTAATAGAAAAAATCACATGTGGTTAAAGTGCACATTGTCATTTTTATACATTTTGGTTTCACCATGTAGAAATTACAGCTGTGTTTATACACAGTCCCCCCATTTCAGGGCACAATAATGTTTGGGACACAGCAATGTAATGTAAATGAAAGTAGTCATGTTTCGTTTTTTGTTGCATATCCTTTGCATGCAATTACTGCTTGAAGTCTGCGATTCATGGGCATCACCAGTTGCTGGGTGTCTTCTCTGGTGATGCTCTGCCCGGCCTGTATGGCAGCCATCTTTAGCTTGTGCTTGTTTGGGGGGCTAATCCCCTTCAATTTTCTCTTCAACATATAAAAGGCATGCTCAATTGGGTTCAGATCAGGTGATTGACGGCCACTCAAGAATTGACCATTTTTTAGCTTTGAAAAACTCCTTGGTTGCTTTAGCAGTATGTTTGGGATCATTGTCTTGCTGTAGAATGAACCACCAGCCAATGAGTTTTGAGACATTTGTTTGAACTTGAGCAGATAGGATGTGTCTATACATTTCAGAATTAATTATGCTACTACAATCAGCAGTTGTATCATCAATTAAGATAATTGAGCCAGTACCTTCAGCAGCCGTACATTCCCAGGCCAAAACACCAGGACTATGTCTAAACACAGCTATAATTTCTACGTGATGAAACCAAAATGTATAAAAATACCCTTTAATAAAACCGGACAATGTGCACTTTAACCATGTGATTTTTTCTATTACAAATCTCAAATTGTGGAATAGACAAATAAAAAAATTATAGGTCTTTGTCCCAAACATTATGGAGGGCACTGTAGGCACAATCATACTCTAGTACATGAGTGTAAGAATAGTAGATTACACTGAGACAGCATACGAGTCGCCATATTTTGGGCGCCGTTTTGTATGACACGTCCAAAGTTGTTAAAAATGTAGAGCTTTAGCTTGGTCAAAAAACATATGCAAAGGACATTACCTCAGCATTCCTCGATGTTCTTCATGCCATGTCTGTATCCTGTCTTCCCACTGTTCTTTTGTCAACTTATGTTGTTCCAAAACACTGACAAAGAACACACAGTACAAACATGAAAGGCATCAGAGACTACTTTTAAAGAAGATTAAACTTTTCTCATTAATATATTAATTTTGCATCAAAAAATGTTTCCATCATCTCAGGCATCTGAGCAAGTAATATTAATTCCATGTATTGAAACAGGCTCAACAAGTGTCAGCTTGATCCATTAAAGTACTTTTCAACATCTGTTTAACTGCTGGAATGCAAAATCTTTTTTTAAATCCAACTATAGGTTTTATATTTCTTTCAGAGCAATCTTAAAAACAGCAAATACATTTCAGAACAAACAGACCAAGGATTTAATACCACGATGTTGAACAAGGTGATAATATCCTGAAAGAAATGGGAATTAAGAATGCAAACAGTCAAAGACATGATGGTACTTTCAAGCAAAACGTCTGAAAATTTGAAGGCTGATAACTTAGGATGAGTTTTGTTTTATATTTTCAACTAGTCTTATCAGAGTAGCATAATGTTTGAGGAGGAAAAAGACTTCCTATTTCACATTACACCTTCAAATATAGTTCATATTTTACTATTTCAAAAAGGATGTAGAGTGGCAAATATTCTACAAAAAAGTGTTGATTGCTCTATAGACCAGGAGGGGGTACAAAGAAAGCTGGTGAAGGTAATTCAAAGTAAAAAATAAACAAAGTTGTGGGGAGATCAAAAATCTGAATTCATTTTCCATTCACTATAATTCAAGCCACTAAAACAAACCAAATGCAAACATTTGGATTTTATAATTCCTCAGTTCAGTTTTAAATGCTGAAATGTTTGCCTCAAGCCTGATGGTACCTTCAGCCCAGTCAAAAAACTTTGAGTTCACAATGCATTTCAGAACTTGACCTATCGGAAAGTTGATTTTCTTGAGAACTTGGTTTGAAAAATAAAATCTTTATAAATTACAATGAGTTTGAATGTGCATTGATGGTAGATAGACTACAAGAATAAGGCAGAGAGAAGTCTGGGTCTTGGAAGGTATTGGGAAAATGATTCCCGATACCTGTCACTGTGTTATGACTCAATGCCACGAGTTCCCGCTTTTTAACAGGATCGTTTAAAATAAACTTATGATGAAGAATCTTGATTAGGTAATTGGACAAAATCCTCCATTATCACTATTGTGGATGGTAGGAGAATTGGGCGTGCATATCTCTGAAGATCTCTCCTGGTCCGAGAACACTGATGCAATTATAAAGAAAGCACACCAGAGCCTCTACTTCCTGAGAAGATACGGAGAGTCGGCATGACAAGGAGGACTCTCTCGAACTTCTACAGGTGCACAGTAGAGAGCATGCCTACTGGTTGCATCCTGGCTTGGTTCGGCAACTTGAGCGCCCAGGAGCGGAAAAGACTGCAAAAAGTTGTAAACACTGCCCAGTCCATCATCGGCTCTGACCTCCCTACCATCGAGGGGATCTATCACAGTCGCTGCCTCATAAAGGCTGCCAGCATCATCAAGGATTCACACCATCCTGGCCACTCACTCATCTCCCCACTGCCTTCACGTAGAAGGTACAGGAGCCTGAAATCTGTAACATCCAGGTTCAGGAATAGCCACTTCCCCACAGCCATCAGGCTATTAAACTCAACTCAATCAAAACTCTGAACATTAATAGCCCATTATTTATGTGTGTGTATTTGTGTGTGTGTGTGTATATATATATATATATATATATATATAAATGAAATCAATAGTATATGGTCACACTGATCTGTTCTGTATTTATTTATTTATGCCTACTATATTCTGTTGTGCTGTTGTATCTGGGACACATGACAATAAACTCTCTTGAATCTTAAGTTGATTTGCCTTTCTTAAGCAAACACACTGCAGTACCTGGGAAGAAGGGGTTAATAGCCAGATTAAACGCTAAATCAAGTCCCTTACTCAGGGCACTAATTAAACGCACAAATATTCTGGGGACCCAAATCACAATCCATCTTGAACACTTCTTCTCGACTTTCAACACTCATGGGCTGGGGATTGACAGGAGTCAGTGAAAATATTGCACTTGTTCAAGGCGTCTTTGAGCACTTCCTTGAATCTTTTCCATTGTACACCTGCATTCTCATCCAAAAGAGTTCTTCAAATACTTTTCCGCAGGTGGACCAAAGCTGTGCTGAAGATGGTCAATTTCTGCCTTTACTGAGAGATGGCACCCGAGATGTAGCAAGTGGCCCATCATTTCTAGCACCCTGAACTTTTCTGGTCAAAGGGCAGCTTGATCATGGGACCCTATGATCCCATGAGACCTTTGCATGGTGAATGTCAAGTGCTGGGCCCTTTCACATGGCCTGGGCAGAGTGGATGTGGAGATGTTTCCAGTAGTGGGAGCATCTAGGACCTGACGGAACATCCTCAAAATAAAAGAATGACCCTTTAAAATGGAGATGAGAAGGAATTTATTTAGCTAGTGTGGCAAATCTGTGGAATTCATTGCCACAGATGGCTGTGGAGACAGTCATTTAGTATTTTTAAAGTAGAGATTTATGGGTTCTTGATTAGTAAGAATGTCAAAAGTCAAGGGAAGAGGGCAGGAGAAAGGGATTGAGAGGGGAAAAATAGATCAGCCATGATCAAATAGCAGAGCAGACTCAATGGGCCGAATGGCCTAATTCTGATCCTATGTCTTATGGTCATACTATTGTTGTCATCATCGAGCAAGTCAATGACAAGTTGCCACTCTGTCTCCGAACATGTGCAAACAAGCATTGGCAGCACATTGCAGTCTTGCCAGTGAAATTGGGTAATAAGTCAATGGCGACTTTGTGAAGTTTCCCCTTACTACCGCAGATTTGTCCCATTCCAGAACTATCCTACCCAATACCCATGAGACTTATGCAAATTCCATATGACCCAGATAACATATTATACCCAAAGAATTATGAAGATCGTTTGTTTCTTTTTACATGTTTTGCTGCTTTTATGGTGCATTTTAAATATCAATTAATACATCCATATCAATTAAATTGCATTAATTGTATTCATCACATGAAATATCATATTAAGTCATATTTATATCAATTAATATATCCCAACAAAAGTCAAATTTAAATGATACATATTTGGGTTTGATGATTTTTCCCACCGCAAATATAGATCATCTTCCATCTAATCTACCATCATCCCTCCAGAAAGCTTTTACCACTTTCTTTTGAAAATAATGCTGATGGTAGTTAAGATACTTTGCACACATGATCTGCTATTCCAGCTATTAAACAGCATCAGGTCAACACATGCCTTTAGAGATTATGGTCTAATCTTTGCACCACTCCAAGACTTAGCAATAATAAAACATCTGAATGGATTGAACGATGCAAAGAATCACTGACATTTCAAACTATAGCCAGCAGTTTCAACACAGCAGAGTTAGGTGATCTGTGGTGCAGTGAACCATATGTCTTTCCAACAGACCAGTTAATAAAAACTTCCAAGATGCTGATACTCGGGAAAGAGAAATGGGGAAAAAATAAACTAAAGGAAAATCTAAAGGTTAACTGTTGGACACAAATCATGCTTAAGATTTTTTTTGCCATACAATGTCCCACAATATTACTCTTGCCAATACATTGGTGTCCTAATTGCAAAGTTAATGGTAAAAGATGCCAACCTTTGTTTTTGACCTTGTGAACCCCTGCCAAAAGAAGGAGGCTTTTGAAGGAATTTCAAAAAGATCTTTTGCTACCAAGAGATCAATGTGTATTTGAAATACAATCTATTCAATATAAAAATATCAATTGACTGACAAGTGAAACAACGTTTGCATTCGACGCACATTAGTCATTGCTCAGAACACTTCTGCCTGTAGTGACACAAATAAAGAAATACATGTTTATTGGCATCTGTTGAAAAATATTGATCCTGGCACTGAATAAAAGTAACAGGATCCAAAAACGTGCAATAAATGTTTGCACAGAAGTCTAAGCCAAGCTGTGGGGATTCAGGGTGAACCCAAGAAGAAGAAAAAAGACCTGAAGGCGAGGATAACTCAAGTGATTGATTATTTCTTAAGGTACTAATTGGACAGCAGAGAGGCACAGCGATAAAGATGCTGCCTCACAGCACCATAGACCCGGGTTCGATCCTGACTACAGGCGCTACTTGTACGTTCTCCCTGTGACTGCATGGGGTTTTCCCCGGGTGGTCCGATATTCTCCTACATTCCAAGGACATGCAGGTTTGTATGTTAATTTGGCTTCTGTTAATTGTCTCTAGCTTATAGTATGCAACTTTAGTGTACGGCGATCGCTGGTTGGCGAGGACTCGGTGGGCATAGAGCCGGTTTCTGTGCTGCATCTCTAAACTAATGTAACTGGCTGAAAGAGTCCAAGGATGTAAAGCACATTTAAAAGTTGATTCTTCCCACCCTTTTGTTAGGAATTATGACAAATTAGAAACTATTGTATACTTCAGGGCAAACTTAAAATAATCTGAATTCAAAAATGCAACGTCTTATGAAGATTTTATTTTTCAAACCAACTTTCCAAACATTGAAATTTGCATTATGAAACTATTGCAAAGTTGATTTTCTTGGAAACTTGGTTTGAAAAATAAAATCTTCATATAAGACATTAAATGTGCATTAATGATAGAGAGACTAAGAATAAGAGAGTGTTCAGGGTCTTGGAAAGAGGATTCCATTAAACACAAACCCATCGCTTCTACATTACGACTCAATGCCACAAGTCTCCTCATTTCCACAGGATCATCTTTTAAAATAAACTTTTATGAGGAGAAAACAAATCTTGATTAGGTAATTGGACAACATCCTCCATTATCATTATTGTGAATGGTAGGAGAATTAAGTTGTCATGCCTTTATTAAAAAACTAATTACTGTGAAACGCCAAAAAGTCTCCACAATTTAAAAAAATCTGCCCCTTTCTTCCCAAGTTAATCTGAGAGACATCAGGATATAGCTGGATGATAATAAACTTGGCGGTTAGAGTGGAAAAGAGAAACAATCTGCTCCAACACACTGATGTAATTTTCCAAACTGGTTGCACTCAGATTTATGAAGCAGCCATGGCCAGACTATTGCACCAAAGGCCACCAAACTACGGCTTTAGACTAAGTAGGGGAGGTGTGATCCAATAGAGGTGTACAAAATCATGAGAGGAATACATCGGGTGGATGCACAGCGTCTCTTGCCTAGAGTTGGGGAATAGAGAACCAGAGGTCATAGGTTTAAGGTGACATGGGTGGAGGTGGAAGAAGAGATTTAACAAGAACCTGAAGTGTAACTTTTTCACAAAAAGGGTAATGGGTGTATGGAACGAGCTGCCGGAGTAGGTAGAAGCACGTATAATCGCAACGTTTAAGAAATATTTAGAAAGGTACATGGATAGGACAGGTTTAGAGGGCTATAGAAAAATAGGTGCAGGAGTAGGCCACTCGAGCCAGCACACCATTCAATATGATCATGGCTGATCATCTAAAATCAGAACCCCGTTCCAGCTTTTTCCCCATATCCCTTGATTCCTTTAACTCGAAGAGCTAATCCTAACTCTCTCTTGAAAAAATCCAGTGAACTGGCCTCCACTGCCTTCTGTGGCAGAGAATTCCCCAGATTCACAACTCTCGGGGTGAAAACATTTTTCCTCATCTCAGTCCTAAATGGCCCACCCCTCATTCTTAAACTGTGACCCTGGTTCTGGAGTCCCCCAACATGGGGAACATTTTTCCTACATCTAGCCTGTCCAATCCTTTAAGAATTATATATTGTTCTATAAGAGCACCTCTCATCCTTCTAAACTCCAGTGAATACAAGTCCAGTCAACCCATTCTTTCATCATATGTCAGTCCCGCCATCCCAGGAATTAACCTGGTGAACCTACGCTGCACTCCATCAGTAGCAATGATGTCCTTCCTCAAATTAGGAGACCACAATTGCACACAATACTCCAGGTGTAGTCTTACTAAGGGCCTGTACAACTGCAGTAGGACCTCCTTGCTCCTAAACTCAAATCCTATCGCAATGAAGGCCAACATGCCATTAGCTTTCTTCACTGCCTTCTGTGCCTGCATGCTTACTTTCAGTGACTGATGTATAAGCGCACCCAGGTCTTGTTGCATCTCCCTTTTTCCTAATCTGACACCATTCAGATAATAATCTGCCTTCCTGATTCGTGCCACCAAAGTGAATAACCTCACATTTATCCACATTATACTGCATCTGCCATGCATCTGCCCACTCACCCAACCTATCCAAGTCACCCTGCAGCCTCATAGCATCCTCCTCGCAGCTCACACTGCCACCCAGCTTTGTGTCATCTGCAAACTTCCCTCGCCTAAATCATTAATATATATTGTAAATAACTGGGTTCCAAGCACCGAGCCTTGTGGCACCCCACTAGTCACTGCCTGCCAGGACCCATTAATTCCTACTCTTTGTTCCTGTCTGCCAACCAGTTCTCTATCCATGTCAATACCCTACCCCCAATACCACGTGCTCTAATTTTGCACACTAATCTCTTGTCAAAGGCTTTTTGAAAGTCAAGATACACCACATCCACTGGCTCTCCCTTATCCATTCTACTTGTTACATCCTCAAAAAATTCCAGATGTCACGCATGATCTCCCCCTCATGAATCCATGCTGACTTTGGCCGATGTTTCCAAGTGCGCTGTTATAACATCTTTAATAATCGACTCAAGCATCTTCCCCACGACCGATATAAGGCTAACTGGTCTATAATTTCTCGCTTTCTCTCTCCCTCCTTCCTTTAAAAGTGGAGTTACATTGGATCAGTTCCTGTGGACTGGAGGGTAGGCAGAGTCGAGAGAACATTGGAAAATGATCACCAATGCATCCACAATTTCTAGGGCCACCTCCTTGAGTACTCTGGGATGCAGATCATCAGGCCCTGGGGATTTATCTGCCTTCAGTCCCAACAGTCCTAACACCACTTCCTGAATAATGTGGATTCCCTTCAGTTCCGCCCTCCCACTAGATCCTCGGTCCACTAGTATTTCTAGGAGATTGTTTGAGTTTTCCTTAGTGAAGACAGAACCAAAGTACTCGTTTAACTGTTCTGCCATTTCCTTATTTCCCATTATAAATTCACCCGTCTCTGAATGCAAGGGACCTACATTTGGCTTCACTAATCTTTTCCTTTTTATATATCTAAAGAAGCTTTTATAGTCAGTTTTTATATTCCCCGCTAGCTTTCTTTCATTTTTTCCCCCCCCTTAATTAACCCCTTTGTCTGTTGAGTTCTAAATTTCTCCATTCTTTGCCATTGCATCTCCACCAACAACCCTTTAAGCATACTTTGCCAGTCTATCCTAGCCAATTCCTGTCTCATACCTGCAAAGTCTCCTTTCCTTAAATTCAGGACACTAGCCTCTGAACACCTCCTCCTCCTTTCTGTCTATCCTTCCTGAATATTGGATACCCCCTGCATGTTTAGTTCCCACCCTTGGTCACCATGTCTTGGTAATTCCAACTATATCATATTCCTTAACTACTAACTGCACATTCAATTCATCCACCTTATTACGAATGCTCGTCGCATTAAGGCACAACGCCTTCAGGTTTGTTTCTCTTATCTCCCTTCTAGCTTTTGCTTCTATCCTCCTTTTATTCGCCAAACACAAGCATGTGGGACTAGTGTAGATGGGACAGGTTGGCTGATGTGGGCAAATTGGGCCGAAGGGCCAGTTTTCACACTGCATGATTAGACATCTTAAATTGACAAAACCCAGTTAAAAATAAAAATCCTTCCCTAATTGCATTTATCTTTTGATATCCACCAGCTACATGAAAATGTGTGCAACACAAAACTATGTGCAGCTAGAAAGTTGATTGTTTTTATATATAGCAGTTGCTTAAGACAAAATGCATGCATAGAACCACAATGCTACTTACCGCTGGGGAAGGAGGCGGTCACTGGCCAAATAACCCGATTTATGGACCTCTTTGTTGAAATCTGCATATTTGGCCTGCACAGCATACGAAGCAAGCAGGACTGCCGTTTCTGGTGGACAGTAGATTTCATCATTAAGAATACCTTCCTTTACTTGCAAGAAGAACAGACGCTGTGTAATATCTTGGATCAGTTCCTCAGACACATCTTCTGGAAAAAACTTTGACCTAAATTTAAATTGTAGTGGATTCTCTTTTCTTACATCCTGCTGTGTAACCTAGAATATGTGCGGATGGAAAAAAGAAAATGATTTCTTCAGCTTTAACAGCTAGAACCAACAATACAATTTCACACTTTAGTGAAGCTTATGCAAAATACATTTGTTGGACCCCATAAAGTTCAAGAAATCTTGCCTGTATATTATTCCAATGCTTATACTTCACGCATGAAACCTACAATGATGTCCCAGCTGACTTATCAGGCCAGGGATGACATGAACAGCTGTTCAATCTCTAGTTTAGGATAAAAAGCAACACACTTTGCTATAAGAAAGAACTGCAGATGCTGGTTTAAATCGAAGGTAGACACACAATGCTGGAGTAACTCAGTAGTCAGTAGTCTGAAGAAGGGTCTCGACCCGAAAAATCGCCCATTCCTTTTCTCCAGAGATGCTGTCTCACCCGCTGAATTACTCCAGCATTTTGTGTCACACTTTGCTACAATAGATGGGGAATTTTCCTTTTTCATAAGAGGAATAGATCAGTTAAATGCACTGTCTTTTGTTCAGAGTAGGGAAAACCAGAGGATATATGTTAAGGTGAGAGGGGTAATCCTTTTTTTTTTTTTAAGCGAAGGGTGAAGGGTGTATAGAGGTAGCTACTATCGCGACATTTAAACAGCATTTGGATAGATACACGGATAGGGTAGATTTAGAGGGATATGGGTGAAACACATGCAGGTGAGACTAGTAGATGGGGCATGTTGGTCAGGATGGGCCGAAGGGCCTGTTTCCAAGCTGTTTGACTATATAAAAAAAGGATAGTCATGAGAAAATATACAAAACAGTGCCATCATGTGTTCACATTTCACTTGAAAAATATAGATGGAGGAAGGCAAGGAACAGCCAGAGCTACTTGATCATAGTATGTGATCCTACCCAGAGGCTTGGCTCTGAAGTTAAATCAATCCCAAAATAATTTCCTCAGCTGCATGCAAAGTTGATCACTTGCATGCAAAGGAGGCCACAGTGTCTGGGCCATAAGCCATGAGGCCCTTTGGAGGGTAGGGAACAGAGCGATCTGTTAGCGAAAGACACACGATGCCCAGTATGGTACAAATCTGGCACTTCATTTTGAAACAAGTCTAAAAAAGGTTGTACACTAAGATCTCTGCCCGTCACAAGATTTTATTGTTTGACCAAAGAGAGTTAGATGTAGCTCTTAGGGCTAACAGAATCAAGGGATATGGGGAAAAAGCAGGAACGGGGTACTGATTTTGGATGATCAGCCATGATCATATTGAATGGTGCTGGCTCGAAGGGTCGAATGGCCTACTCCTGCACCTATTTTTTTCTATGAAATTAATTCTGGCATTCTAGATCCAATTCATAGCAAGCAGCCAGTCTTTAATTTGATAAACTTACTGAGAATTACTAATAATGGGAACTAGAATAGTGTCATACTGATGCAATAAGTGTCTTGTCCAATCAATCACTAAGCGGTAGCACAGAGAAAGCTTTACTTGGGTTGTGAATTCTGGATACTGATAAATATATATCTAGAATAGAAAAGTTTCACCCCTTCCTTTGAGAACATTTTGGGAAAAGTTAAACATTTCTTATTGAAGATGGTTTCTCCATTACTTGGCTTCCTTCAGCAGCCTTCACCCTATAAACATACTATTTGTTTATGCCATGATTTAGTATTTCACACCAACCACAAAACACCCACCATCCCATAACCATGGAGCACAAAAATTACAAGTTTGCTCTCATTGAGCCACTTCTATTCACATTTAAAAGTTTGAGTTATCATAAAAGCATGCAGGAATAGAGCAGTCCTGACATCTCATTTAATCTAGAGAAGATCTGGCAACATTTCTTACAATGACCTCTGCATTTTTTTATTTATTTCAAAGCTAAAATCCATTCTGGAAGCCCTATAATTCAATTCAATTATTTTTATTTTTCCGGGGGGGGGGGGGGGGGGGGGGGGGGAGCAATGGCAAAACCAAATAGCCTACCCTGACTCAGGGCCACATATATAAGCATTTACAATAATGAATAGAAGTAAATAAAAATAGAATTAAGATAGTAATACATTTTGAAAAAGGCAGCATAATGTTCCAGCATAAACTCAATGAAACCTTTCTAAATCAAGTTTTAGTATGATGCAATAAGTGTTTTTAGTATGTATATAACCAATGAACAGGGTCTTAAAAGACTTAAAACATATACAGCTTATTGCATACAAGCAAAGTTAAATTTAGAAAGATTAAAATTATTCAGTATTGTTTATATTGAACAGTTTTATAATTCAGACAAAACCTCTAAAATTTAAACAAATTAGTTTGGTGCCAAAATGGAAGCTGGAATATAGAAGGGGCGTTGATTTCAGTTAAAAGGGCAGGCATACTAGCAAAGTAGTAGTTGGACTCTGGTTTAGGTACTTTAGTTGCTCAATTGGTGGTTTTCCATTTAAGGAGAAAGCTTATTGTCCAATGACAAGAAGATTTCCAACCTCAACATTTGTGATATCAGTAATTCACCCTACATCTCAGAAGAATATTTTAACCAATGGTAAAAACAAGGTCCTGTGAGAATATGTCAACAGGTTCCAAAATACTAGCCATTTAGCAAATAACACAGCTGTTAATTCTCAAGTTCACTTCAATTTTAAGGTTTAACTTCAGAACTTGCACTTTGCATCAACCTCGACAAGGTACAGCAGAGTGGGGCTGATCCAAATAATGCTTCAGCAATAGGAGGCAGAGGGTGGTGATAGTGACTATTTATCTGATTGTAAGTCGATGACCACTGATGCTGTCACTCGCATGTTCGAACCTCTTGAACTTGAGCTCAGGACAAACCAAGTGACAGATGTTCAGCAAATTTGGCATTCCACGCTGTTATTGGACTCTGGAATAAGGAGGCACATGCACAAGGTTACAAACTCAAAGGTCAGTACCGGTCCCTTAGTCTGCAGCATCTCTGGAGGAAATGGATAGGAGACGTTTAGAAGGGGTTTAGAAGGATGTTTCTGGAGTTTAGAAGGATGAGAGGCAATCTCATTGAAACATATAAGATTGTTAGCAAATTAAATCTTGCTAGTTAATGCCCAATCAATCCACTTTCAATCATCAGCCAAGTGATGGAAGCTCCATTCCTTCTGCAGTTGTACAGAGCCCTAGTGAGACCACACCTGGAGTATTGTGTCCAGTTTTGGTTCCCTAATTTGAGGAAGGACATTCTTGCTATTGAGGGAGTGCAGCGTAGGTTTACAAGGTTAATTCCCGGGATGGCGGGACTGTCATATGCTGAGAGAATGGAGCAGCTGGGCTTGTACACTCTGGAGTTTAGAAGGATGAGAGGGTTTCTCATTGAAACATATAAGACTGTTAAGGGTTTGGACACATTAGAGGAAGGAAACATGTTCCCGCTGTTGGAGGAGTCCAGAACCAGGGGCCACAGTTTAAGAATGAGTAAGCCATTTAGAACGGAGACAAGGAAACACTTTTTCTCACAGAGAGTGGTGAGTCTGTGGAATTCTCTGCCCCACAGGGCGGTGGAGGCAGGTTCTCTGGATGATTTCAAGAGAGAGCTAGATAGGTCTCTTAAAAATAGCGGCATCAGGGGATATGGGGAGAAGACAGGAACAGGGTACTGATTGTGGATGATCAGCCATGATCACATTGAATGGTGGTGCTGGCTCAAAGGGCCAAATGGCCTCCTCCTGCACCTATTGTCTATTGTTTCGGGTCAGGACTCTTCTTCAGAGTTTTACTGTACATTGAAATGTGCACTGCAATTGCAAAAACAGTTGTGCGACCAAATTAGAACATGTACAGCAGAAGAACAGGTCCTTCGACCCACAATGTCTGTGCTGAACAGGATGCCAAAACCAAGTCTCATCTGCCTTATCAATTCTTTCCACATTAAAAATATATATTTTTTACAATACCTTTTTGTTCAACTTCAGCCACGTTGTATAACCTTTACTGTCTACGTACTGTAGGCCGAAGAACCACACTTCCCTTAGTCCTACAGTCTTTACAACCTGAAAGAAGAAAATCCATTAATATAGTTGCATTACTAATTAAACAGTTACGTTTTATTTTAAAACAAAGTAAAAGGTTAGCTAACATCCAGAAAGCACTCATTTTGTTTCACAGCACGGGATTTTTTATAACCATATAACATATAACAATTACAGCACGGAAACAGGCCATCTCGGCCCTACAAGTCCGTGCCGAACAACTTTTTTCCCTTAGTCCCACCTGCCTGCACTCATACCATAACCCTCCATTCCCTTCTCATCCATATGCCTATCCAATTTATTTTTAAATGATACCAACGAACCTGCCGCCACCACTTCCACTGGAAGCTCATTCCACACCGCTACCACTCTCTGAATAAAGAAGTTCCCCCTCATGTTACCCCTAAACCTCTGTCCCTTAATTCTGAAGTCATGTCCTCTTGTTTGAATCTTCCCTATTCTCAAAGGGAAAAGCTTGATCACATCAACTCTGTCTATCCCTCTCATCATTTTAAAGACCTCTATCAAGTCCCCCCTTAACCTTCTGCGCTCCAGAGAATAAAGACCTCTTATTTAACCTATCTCTGTAACTTAGTTGTTGAAACCCAGGCAACATTCTAGTAAACCTCCTCTGTACTCTCTCTATTTTGTTGACATCCTTCCTATAATTGGGCGACCAAAATTGTACACCATACTCCAGATTTGGTCTCACCAATGCCTTGTACAATTTTAACATTACATCCCAGCTTCTATACTCAATGCTCTGATTTATAAAGGCTAGCACACCAAAAGCTTTCTTTACCACCCTATCTATATGAGATTCCACCTTCAAGGAACTATGCACGGTTATTCCCAGATCCCTCTGTTCAACTGTATTCTTCAATTCCCTACCATTTATCATGTACGTCCTATTTTGATTTGTCCTGCCAAGGTGTAACACCTCACATTTATCAGCATTAAACTCCATCTGCCATCTTTCAGCCCATTTTTCCAAATGGCCTAATCACTCTGTAGACTTTGGAAATCCTCTTCATTATCCACAACACCCCCTATCTTGGTATCATCTGCATACTTACTAATCCAATTTACCACCCCTTCATCCAGATCATTGATGTACATGACAAACAACAAAGGACCCAACACAGATCCCTGAGGCACCCCACTAGTCACCTGCCTCCAACCCGACAAACAGCCATCTACCATTACCCTCTGGCTTCTCCCATTCAGCCACTGCTGAATCCATCTTGCTATTCCTGCATTTATACCCAACAGTTTAACCTTCTTAACCAACCTTCCATGAGGAACCTTGTCAAAGGCCTTACTAAAGTCCATATAGGCAACATCCACTGCTTTACCCTCGTCAATTTCCCTAGTAACCTCTTCAAAAAATTCAAGAAGATTAGTCAAACATGACCTTCCAGGCACAAATCCATGTTGACTGTTCCTAATCAGACCCTGTTTATCCAGATGCTTATATATATTATCTCTAAGTATCTTTTCCATTAATTTGCCCACCACTGAAGTCAAACTAACAGGTCTATAATTGCTAGGTTTACTCTTAGAACCCTTTTTAAACAATGGAACAACATGCGCAGTACGCCAATCCTGGGGGACTATTCCCGTTTCTAATGACATTTGAAATATTTCTGTCATAGCCCCGGCTATTTCTACACTAACTTCCCTCAATGTCCTAGGGAATATCCTGTCAGGTCCTGGAGACTTATCCACTTTTATATTTTTCAAAAGTGTCCGTACGTCTTTTACTTTGAAACTCATAGTATCCATAACTACTCTACTCGTTTCCCTTACCTCACATAATTCAATATCCTTCTCCTTGGTGAATACTGAAGAAAAGAAATTGTTCAATATCTCCCCCATCTCTTTTGGCTCTGCAGATAGCTGCCCACTCAGTTTCTCCAATGGACCAATTTTATCCCTCGTTATCCTTTTGCTATTAATATAGCTGTAGAAACCCTTTGGATTTACTTTCACCTTACTTGCCAAAGCAACCTCATATCTTCTTTTAGCTTTTCTAATTTCTTTCTTAAGATTCTTTTTACATTCCTTATACTCCACAAGCACCTCATTTACTTCATGCTGCCTATAATTATTGTAGATCTCCCTCTTTTTCCGAACAAGATGTCCAATTTCCCTTGAAAACCAGGGCTCTTTCCAATTTTTACTGTTTCCTTTCAACCGAACAGGAACATAAAGATTCTGTACTCTTAAAATTTCCCCTTTAAATGTCCACCATTTCTCTTCTACATCTTTCCCATAAAACAAAATGTCCCAGTCCACTCCTTTTAAATCATCTCGCATCTCATCAAAGTTAGCCTTTCTCCAATCAAAAATCTCAACCCTAGGTCCAGTTCTGACCTTCTCCATAATTATATTGAAACTAATGGTATTGTGATCACTGGACCCGAAGTGCTCCCCAACGCATACCTCCGCCACCTGTCCCGTCTCATTTCCTAACAGGAGGTCCAGCACTGCCCCTCCTCTAGTAGGTACCTCTATGTATTGCTGCAAAAAACTATCCTGCACACATTTTACAAACTCCAAACCATCCAGCCCATTTACAGAATGTGTTTCCCAGTCTATGTGTGGAAAGTTGAAATCTCCCACAATCACTACCTTGTGCTTACTAATAATATCTGCTATCTCCTTACATATTTGCTCTTCCAATTCTCGTTCCCCATTTGGAGGTCTATAATACACCCCTATAAGTGTTGCTACACCTTTCCCACTTCTCAGTTCCACCCAAATAGCCTCCCTAGATGAGCCCTCCAATCTATCCTGCCAAAGCACTGCTGTAATATCTTCCCTGACTAGCAATGCAACACCTCCACCTCTTGCCCCTCCAATTCTATCACACCTGAAGCAACGAAATCCTGGAATATTTAGTTTCCAATCACAGCCCTCCTGCAACCATGTTTCACTGATCGCCACAACATCATACTTCCAGGTGTTTATCCAGACTCTAAGCTCATCCACCTTTCTTACCATGCTCCTAGCATTAAAATATGCACATTTAAGAAACCCCCCGTCTCTTCTTCTCTGTTTATTTCCTTTTTTTTCTTTCTCCTCTTGTGTCCGAGTGCTTCCCTTTTCTGCTTCCTGCCTCCCATTCTGTCTACTAGCTTTCTCTATTTGAGTCCCTCGCCCCAACCATTCTAGTTTAAAGTCTCCCCAGTGACCTTTGCAAATTTCCCCGCCAGGATATTGGTCCCCCTCGGGTTCAAGTGCAACCCATCCTTTCTGTACAGGTCCCACCTTCCCCAAAAGAAGTCCCAATGATCCAGAAACTTGAATCCCTGCCCTCTGCACCAGTCTTTCAGCCACGCATTTATCCTCCACCTCGCTCCATTCCTACTCTCACTGTCGCGTGGTACAGGCAGTAAGCCAAGTTCTTAAACAAATCTCAGATATTCACTGAAAAAGCAAAAACAAAAACTGCAGATGCTGAAAATAGACAATAGACAATAGGTGCAGGAGTAGGCCATTCGGCCCTTCGAACCAGCACCGCCATTCAATGTGATCATGGCTGATCATCCCCAATCAGTAGCCTGTTCCTGCCTTCTCCCCATATCCCCTGACTCCACTATCTTTAAGAGCCCTATCTAGCTCTCTCTTAACAGTATCCAGAGAACCGGCCTCCACCCCCTTCTGAGGCAGAGAATTCCACAGACTCACAACTTAGAGTAAATAAGTGTTTCCTCATCTCCGTTCTAAATGACTTACCCCTTATTCTTAAACTGTGGCCCCTAGTTCTGGACTCCCCCAACATCGAGAACACGTTTCCTGCCTCTAGCGTGTCCAAACCCTTAATAATGTTATATGTTTCAATAAGATGCCCTCTCATCCTTCTAAATTCCAGTATACCAGCCCAGCCGCTCCATTCTCTCAGCATATGACAGTCCCGCCATCCCGGGAATTAACCTTGCAAACCTATGCTGCACTCCCTCAATAGCAAGAATGTCCTTCCTCAAATTAGGGGACCGAAACTGCACACAATACTCCAGGTGCGGTCCCACTAGGACCCTGTACAACTGCAGAAGGACCTCTTTGTTCCTATACTCAACTCCTCTTGTTATGAAGGCCAACATGCCATTCGCTTTCATCACTGCCTGCTGTACCTGCACGCTTAAAAGTTGAAGTTAAATATAGAAAATATTGGAAATGTACTGAGCCAGCAGCATCCCAGGAGAAATCAATGCTGAACCATTAACCCCAACAATGGATGCAGCCCGACTCACTCAGTATTTCCAATACCTTTCCTTTCTTCCCTTCCCCTCCCCCCATAACTATTCATATTAGAAAATATCACTGCAAGAGTATTCCGTATTTGCGTTCTAGCCCAAATGCTGTACCAAATGATTGAAGGAGTAAAGGAACTAAACCGGGCTAATTTTAGCTATTTCCTATATCTGACTGGATCACTAACAGTTACTTTATTGTCACACGTACAGAGGTACAGTGAAAAGCTTTTGTTACGTGCTAACCAGTCAGCGGAAAGACAATACATGATTACAATTGAGCCATCCACAGTGTACAGATACATGATAAAGAGAACAATGTGAAAAACGTTTAGTGCCTGTTTTGGAGAGGGGAGGAGAATGGCCGGAGTGCGACTCATCCCTGATTATGTTGGTGGGCTTGCCGAGCCAGCGAGAGGTGTAAATGAAGTTAATGGAAGGGAGGTTGGTTTATGTGATGTTCTGGGCTGCGTCCACAATTCTCTGCAATTAATCATTTTCTTAATTTACTCCATGCATGCTGCTAAGGAGCATGTACACATACGGATTGTTAACACTCAGCTGGACAATTGTAAACCCTACCATTCAAAAGCGGAATCAGGGGATATGGGGAGAAGGCAGGAACGGGGTACTGATTGGGGATGATCAGCCATGATCACATTGAATGGCGGTGCTGGCTCGATGGGCCAAATGGCCTACTCCTGCACCTATTGTCTATTGTCTAAAACACAGGAAAGAGACAAAGCAATATACAAGGTACAAATGTCCGCATCGGCCATCATTCACCATTGTTTTTCTTTCCTCACTTCCAATGAAATTTCACCTTCAATTGGTAAATGGTCAATGTTCATTTTCCTGCTTTTACTGAACTGCAATTGCCTCACCACACAGCCCTATTTAAACTGTGGAAGAAAATATTAATATCCTTTCTTACTTAATTTTGATTGGAATTGAACAAGGTAACAAAAAGGTGTTTGGATGTGACAATTTGTATCTCTCGTTGACCAGGTGTGGAAGAGGTTTGTGGGAATCAGCAAAGTAAGATTAGACGTATTACTTGTCTAGGAATGTGTTGAAGGGTGGATGGTAAATGTAAACATGAAATTAGTAGACGGAGATAAGGAAGCTTGTGTTACTCAGGAGTGTGTTACAGTAGACCACCCGCAACCCCTACCGCTAGTGGCGTAGATACGTTGCAGTAAATGGGGGCTTATGATTGGCTCGGAGGGGGGGGATGGTGGCACAGTCCGCCTAAAAGGTGAGATAGAATAATGTCAAGATACCCTTGTATTGTGTAGGACATATTAACCATCTGCTGTTGAATAAGATTGACATAAACAAAATGTATGTTATGACTAATGAAATAATTAGTACCCATGTAGTAGATAGTATATTTTCGTGTAGTTGTATCTAACAAAAATCAAAAGTTGTTCACTGTACAGTATAACTGTCGGCTAATTCTGCTGTGAAGTCAGAGAACTGGTGAGCAGTTAACAGCCGCCATCTCTTCATGATATCATGCAATAAAGACTCTTGAAGCAAACCTGCAAAGTCTCCGTGTTTCATTTTCCTTTAATTTCCCTCTAAATTAATTTCTTCCACATAAACCATATGGCGGCTATGTTAAACATCCTCTTCCTTCACACATTTTTTTCCTTGACCAAGATTCTGCAGACATAACGACCTACCATGCCATATGCCAAACCAGTCCATCCTGCACTGGCTCTCTTCACTAATAGGGGGTGAAAAGTTACGTCAGGGCATTTGTCACGATAGCTTCACAATGCAGCTCATCTTTTCCCAATCCTTTATCTTAACTTTTAATTCTAGATTCAAGTTCTTAAATTTCCTCCTCAGCAGCCTTTTGAACTGGGTGACACAGTGGCAATGCGGTAGAGCTGCTGCCTTACAGCGCCAGAGACCCAGGTTCGATCCTGACCATGGGTGCTGTCTGTAGTTTGTGCATTCTCTCTGTGAGCGGATTCCTCCGGGTGCTGTGGTTTCCTCCCACACTCCAAAGAAGTGCAGGTTTGTAGGTTAATTAGCTTTGGTAAAATTGTAAATTGTCCTTAGTGTGTTAGTATTAGGTTAGTGTAGGAGGTGATCGCGAGTTGCACAGACTCAGTGGGCCGAAGGGTCAGTTTCCACTGTATGTCTGAAATCTCAAGTCTTAAAAACTCCACACTAGAGACTGAACAAAACCCAGCACTTTAATCATGGGCAGCCCAACCCTGGACTGAAGCTCCCTTTTAACGGCCAACATAGTCTTGTCCTCTCACAACATTTGAATTCACAAACCCATTATCCACAATTGCATCTCTCAGTGTTCTTGCCCCTCCTCCCCCCCCACACCCATTATGCTCTACAAATGCAAACAGCAACTGCAGTCCTAAACTGCTCAGCTTTAGAAGCAAAACTACTTCATAATTTTCCATCACATTAAATAAAAATAAGCTTCACATAAATACGAATGAACTGTATATAAGTGAGCGTACCTGATCAAAGAGCTGCTTGCCGGTTGTATTTGGCTGGATGGCAAACTCTAGCTCTGCATCCATGGTGGTAACCCGCACATTGATCTATTTAAAGAAACAGAAAATTAAGACACGGAGACACAGAGACACAGTCACAGAGTCACAGAATCACAGAGACACAGAGACACAAAAATACGAACAAATCTCGCAGTTGGGGCGGTGATCAGCATTTTAACTCTGTCCCACGTTGTAGCACCAAGAACTGCCATCTGTTATATGGCTTCTATCAAGTATAATCGTGGAAGTCCCAGAAGAAAAATATTTTTGAAGTCAAACTGATGCATCAGGGAATTCCATTCATCCATGAAAATAATTAGCAGCACATGACATGCCAATTACTAGTTAGGTTACAAAAAGAAAAACAACCTTGCAAAATGGAGACAATTTAGAACATTATTAATTGTGAATCGGAATCAAGTACATGCATCATACAATGCAATGCCAGTGGACATCATTAGGGTACTCCTTGGCTTTTACCATCTCTATCCTGCTAGCTTGTTGACCAATGTCATTGCTAGCAGTGCATTTTGAAAATCAATGACATTCATGGGAGCATCATGCAGATATATTCTATATTTTTTCCACTATCATCATATACCATATGACTAGGCTATTAAAACACTTTACAGGTCTCTGCAAAACAATACGTACTGAAGTTAACATCCTTTGAAATCCATCACTTCAAGTATTTCCATTGACAGTTCAGGCAGCATTAAAGCGACCGCCAATAACCAAGTGAGAAATTTCCAACTATGGGCCTGTTTGTTCAATGCTCAGACTGGGAGCCTTCACCAAATACTCTTGTACACACAAACAAAGAAAACAGAACAATTCAAGTTTAAAGATTCTGCATAAGTTTTTCTGCTTACTTATTCATGCATCCACTTCATCCATCCTGGAATTTGATTCCCATTCTCCTCTGATTGACATACATGTCAACTCCAAAGTTGCCTATTTTTGTGATTTTAATGCTACACAGTTTTAAACCATTGGTGACTTAATGCAGCCCTCAGATCATGTGGGTCATAGATCACAAGAAAAGTGGGTTCACAGACAATCCAGCTTTTATTTTGCCCTATGTAGACAAAAATGCTGGAGAAACTCAGCAGGTGAGGCAGCATCTATGGAGCGAAGGAAATAGGCAACGCCCTGTTTCCAAGTAGAGCTTGGAATTTCTGTTATCTAGCAAAACACAATTCAACAGATTTCTCTACATTTCAATTCAAGGATCTTGTAGATAATGTCTGAGTGCTACAGCACCTGCACAATAAAGGAATAATCACAGCATGATATTTTACATCATTTAGCTTCCATGAAAATATTAGTCATGAATTTATAATGGAAGATAATCATACATGGTAAAATTTATATTTGGCTACAACAATTGCAGTTATTTTTAAACCAAATTTTATATTCTTGCATAAAAGGTATACGATAAATTTTGGATAGGCCACATCTCGAGCATTATTTATAGGAAGGAGGTTCTAGAGGACTCAGAAGAGGTTCACCAGGATGTTGCCTGGATTTAGAGTGCATTAACAACAAGGAAGAGATTGGACAAACTTGAATTGTTTTTTCAGTGGCGTCAGTGACTGACAGACAACTGGATAGATATATAGAAAATGAGAAGGGGAATAGATGGGATAGCTAGAGTATATTTTTCCAAAATGGAAACATCAAATACCAGAGGACAAAGGTTTAATGTGAGAAGAGGAAAGTTTAAAGGCGATGCGAGAAGCAAGTTTTTTTTTTTTTAAATTTTGATAAGAGTGGTTTTGTTCTCTGATTTGTGTTATGTGCGGGGGGGGGGGGGGATTTTTTTTCAGTCCCTTAACTTGCCGAAGATGCGATTGATTTTCAGGACACCTCTCCGGTCGCGGCCTAACATCATGGAGCTAGAGGCCTCCTCGGGACTGACTTTGAGCCCCACCCCGGGGCTTACCATCAGGGCTGATTCCTTGCCTGGAATCGCTCCAACCGCAGCTTGCGGATTTTACCATCAAGGGCTCGTAGTCTCGGGAGATATCGAGTCGGGAGCTCCGGAGGCCACAAGCCGTTTGACCAGTCCCGACCCGCGGTCTGATCGCCGGCGCGGGGGAGCTGATCGCCCCGATGCAGAGGGCTCGACCGCTGGCTACGGGAGTCAAGATCGTTCCGTCAACGGAAGGCTTGAGGTCCCCGACCGTGGGAGAACAAAGAGAGATTGAACTTTTTTTTTCGTCTTCCATCACAGCGAGGACTGTGGAGGTGTCACTGTGGTGGATGTTTATGTTAAACTATATTTTGGGTGTTCTGTTGCTTTTTATTTGTATGACTGACTTGGCAAATTAAATTCCTCGTATGTTGCAAAACACACTTGGCTAATAAGGTATTATTGTATTGTAGTGAAGGGTTCTTGGAAATGCTGCCAAAAATAGTGGCCGATCTATCACATGATTGTTTGAAATGGATTTCTAGGTATTGAAACGGATTTCTAGGTATTAAAACAAACTCAATGATCGAGGCTCTATAGTCCTCACAGATAGAGAATTCAAAAGATTCACTATCACCACCATCCTAGCAAGGATTTTTTTGGCATTATCTCAGTCCTAAACAACTTGTTCTGAAATGCTGATGCTGGTTTTCGATGACCTAGCCAGGAGGAACATACACCTGTATGCAGCCAATCAAGCCCAGCAAAGAGTTTGAAAGTTGCAATTAGATCCTAGTCAAAACATCATAAAATGACCCTTCAGCCACCATGCCAATGCCAATCATTGTACTTATGTGTACTAATCCCTTTTACCCACATTTGGTCCATAGCCATATGCCAAATGCTTGTTATAGGCTTCAGTGTTCTGAGTGCTGTGGAGAAAATTACCCTCAGATTCCCTCTAAACCTTTCACACTCCCATGGGGAAAAAAAAAAAAGCTTCTTGCTATCCATTCGAATCCCCCCTCAATTTTCATTACCGGTGCTTCTATCAGGTCATCCCTTAGCCTCCACTGCTCTAAGGAAATCAAACTCAAATCTATCCAATCTCTGCTTACAACTTAAACGCTGTAAGCATGGTAACATGTTCTGTACACCTCACCAGCACAATCATTTCCTTCTTATAATCTGGTGATCAGAAGTGATTACATTAACGCAAATGTGGCCAACCAATATTCTATGAAGCTGTAACATAATATCAATATTCTCGTTCTATGCCATGGCCTAATACAGTGCATCAAATATGCCTTCTTCTCTACCTATACTGCTAATTTCAGGGACCGATGGGTTTGTCGCCTAACACCCAGGGCTCTCACAACTATTTTTCACTGTTGACAGCCGGGCAACCTAGGCAGCTTTATAGGTTGCCAAATGACAGTTTAGGTGGTCATATAAGACGGGTTGCATGACGCGTGCGATAATGTGCTCGGATGAAGTGCGTAGTTACCAGTCGGAATTATGCGCAATGAAGCATTCGCATATTATTTCTGCTTCAAATAAAGTCACAAATTAAACATTCACCAATCAAGACATTATATATACCACAATGACATGCAGCAAAATTATAATACAGTATCTCAACTCTTTTTACACATTGCAATTAATGCAATTTCTATTATTTCTTTCCACTTCCAAACAAAAATGTGGTTGGATTATTCAGCGTATGATCAACCTGTGTCAATAAATCCTGGACCATGGTAACATATATGCAAGCATGTTTTCTGTGAAGGACTGAAAATTATCATGACATGGCCGTAGCATGGGTCTTTTCCTCTTGAAACTTCAATCATCAATCTCTGTTGTGCCCAGTCACAGCAAGGTAAGTCGATAAAGAATTGAATCGATCTGTTCGACATCTTTGAAGGTAGACACAGTAACAACATCAAGAGGGGAAAAATAGATACATAATATATCCCTTCTGCTTTACAAGCTTTGAAGTTCTCCCTGCAGTCCGTTTCTTAAACACCTTTACGTTTTGCGCTTTTTTTGACAGCCAAGTACTTTAAATGGATTTTGTAATTTAAAAGAAATAGAGAATGGAAGTGTACTTTGATTTTCTTTTTCTTGTAACACACTTGTTACTGTATTATTATTATTATTATTATTATTACCTGAACGGACCTATACCATACTTTTGAATGCACATCGTAACTCTATTATAGCCCTGTCTCACGGTGCGAGTCCACCCACGAGTGATCCCGAGTAAAATAAAAAAATCACTCGTGGTTGTCTACGAGATTCCAAGTTTATGTTCACGAGTTTAAACGAGTTCCCACATGTATGTCTAGGTTTGCCGTTTACTTCTCATTTCTGTGATGCACCAAGTTCCGATCCCGAGTTACCAAGTTCCTCTCCCGAGTTACCAAGTTCCTCTCCCGAGTTACCAAGTTTCTCTCCCGAGTTACCAAGTTCCACTCCCGAGTTACTCTTGAGCCAACAACGACTACCGACGTGTGGAAAAATCATCACATGGATAAAAATGTCATGCAGTTTTTTTAAACTATAAAAAGCCTCCCATGACCCCGATGATCAGCTTCTCTGTGTCTCTAATGTAGCTGCATGCTTCTCTGGGACGCCGCTCGATTCTCAGATTCTGCTCAGATGCGTTCCCCACATAAATGAATGAATTGTGACAACCCATTCATTTGTTTGCAAACTCCAGCCACAGGCAACGTACCTCGTATATTTTCCAAGGCCGATGCTGTGCGTAAGTGACATGGTGATGTCTTGTCATGTAATTAACCGCTGTGTGTTTGCAAACAAAAAAAACAGGTTTTATCAAATCGTTGCCTATCATTACTACAATGCAATAAATGGCATTTAAAGTACTTGGCTGTCAAAAAAAGCGCAAAACGTAAAGGTGTTTAAGAAACGGACTGCAGGGAGAACTTCAAAGCTTGTAAATCGATTAAATTCAGGTACAAGTTGAACTCAAGATTTAAATCCCCTGAAAGTTAGGTTTCTTAACACAGGATAGATGCTCTGCCGGAACTGAGTTGCTGAATAAAATCATCTCCCGTTTTCCTCCGTTTCTTGCATGACCTCGGCTTGCCAGCTTTATTTCACACTCCGTGATCTGTGTAATGTATATAAGTGTAAAATAATAAACTGACCAGTGAAGGCCCAGTGTTCTCCCCTGTTAGTTTAGTTTAGTTTAGTTTAGAGATACAGAGTGGAACCAGGTCCTTCGGACCACCAAGTCCACGCCGACCAGCGATCCCCGCACATTAACACGATCCTACACCCACTATGGACATTTTTACATTCACCAAGCCAATTAACCTACAAACCTGTACGTCTTTGGAGTGTGGGAGGATCTCGGAGAAAACCCACGCAGGTCACGGGGAGAACTTACAAACTCAGTACAGACAGCACCCGTAGTCGGGATCGAACCCAGGTCTCCAACGCTGCAATCGCTGTCAGGCAGCAACTATACCGCTGCACCACCGTGAATGAAGGCCTGTTTTAAGTATCAAATAGAGGAGCTGGACAGCATCTCATACAGTAAGTATATTCTGATTCAGTATTGAAAGTTATTCAATTTCAGAACAAACTAGGCAGAATCTCGGCCCCGCACTCACTGCCATTGTGCAGCAAGGAGGCGGTGGCGGCGAAGCAACAGTGTTAAAGAAGACGGCTCCATCCTGCGGCTTTGAGTTAAAGATAGAATTCAACGTGGCCGCATCTATTGATATGACCTACAAAGGGAAAATGTGCACCGTCCAGTGCCAGAGCAGTTATACTTAGGATTTGTTTGAAACACGCATCACGTAGTTAGAAGATCAGCGGGCGGAGGTTTGCTATATTTTAATTGAATTTACTGCCAGGTCTACACACTGCGGGGAGACGGGAGATGAAATCTTTGAATGTGGATGGATGTCTCCGCGCCTGCTCGTTCTAAGCGGAATATATTTTTAGTTGCCTTTCAAGCCGGGCTTTGGTTTTATTCCTTGTTTTTGTGTATTCGCACACACTTCTTGTGTGTGAGGGTGTGAGAAGTCCATGCCGGGTGCCTGCCGGCCGCAGCTGCTGTTCTTTCACATCAGTTGCACATCAGATTGTTGGGAGACGGAGCTCAGGGTTTGCCTCCTGAGCTGCTTTGGTGCCCAGGCGTGTTGAGGTGGAGGGAGGTTGGGGTGGGGGAAATGTGTAGGCGTCATTAATCTGTCTGGGGTGACAAGGCTCTTGGGTTAAACTGGGATCATTCTCTGCTCTCATCTCTCTCTTTCTGTGTGTGCATTAGCAGGGGGAAGAGCGGTCTACCTCGCTGGGGCACAAGACCTCTGCCGCCTGCCCCTTGCAGCCATCAACTTGTTTGTTCCTTTGGTGCGCCTCATCTGCCCTGCTCCCATCCCAGCCCTGCTCCAGCTCTCTGCCCCATTCTCTTGGAAATGTCGCTTCCGCCGCTGTAACGAGGAGGGGTCCGGCTGGCTGGCTGGCTTGGTGGGTGGGCAGGGAAGGGGAGTGAGTACAAACCACCGAATCCATTCTTAAAAGTCGGGCAGAGCTGTGTAGAACTCACGTTTCTCTCTGCTTCATATACGTGGGAATTCCCTCAGTATGGTCACTTTTCACGCGTCCCGCCAAACCCACGAGTTACTCACGAGTCACCATGGTAAACTCACGGGCTACAACAAGTATTATCACGAGTTTAAAAGTATCAAAATTTTCCTTCAAGAGTATATTTGACTCGTGAAAATCTTTCAACATCTTTTAACACGTTTCCCGAGTACCTGCCGTCAGCTTTACGAGTCGCTAAGTTACATCCATGAGTTCCGACGTTCCCGCTACGTTAATTCTACGTGATTACCACGAGTTTGATTTGTTTTTAACTCAGGATCACTCGTGGGTGGACTCGCACCGTGAGACAGGGGTTTTACTCTGTGCCCACTAAGAAGAATAGTCATGGAAGTAGGTGACTATGTTGAATCAATCATCGAACTTGGCAAGTTAGATTGCCCAGAAGGACAATAAAAATGGCTGAAGTGGTTATTTATTTATTTTATTTTTTGGGAGGTGGGGAGATATCAACTTTAAACGAACAGAAACATTATATTTGTAAGAACTTGTGTAACTTTTCCGCTTGATATTTAAACCATTTCCGGAAAAGCAAAGTAAAGAGAGCTGTTCAAATATATGTAAAAGTGACTTTAATTGTCATCTGAGTCGCTGTTGAGCAAAGCATCCTCCTCAGACATGTCACTGTCATGGTGAGGTCCCAAGGCAGATGGTGCAGCTGGGTCTTCTCCAGTGTCAGGCCTTGCCCTCTTCCCTCCTGCATGCCACAAGCTGATGGCTGGCCGGGGATCAAGTTCCTTGATGTTACTGGCATGCAGCATGATGAGGAGCTGGTCCGTCACCTGGTCGTCCTGGAGGGAGCTTCTGATAGTGGTCTTCAGTTGCTTCAGCCGGCTGAATCGTCGCTCAGCCTCAGCTGAACTTGCCGGTATGGTAAGAACGAGTTCAAGGAGAGTGCAGATGTTGGGTAGCTCTTCTGGTGTTGGACTTCAGGAACACCAATCTGTGTCACAACAACCCTTTCAGCAACATGGCTGTTACTTGGCACTACACTGGAGCAATAGGAAACTTCAATTCCCAAATTTCGGGATGGGTTTCTGATGAAAAAGTGGGGGAGAACAGGTAAGTGAGAGACAGAGTCACAGAGACAGAGAGCGACAGAAAGAGCAGAGGCAGAGACAGAGATAGGCAGAGATAGACAGATGGAGACAGAGACAGAGAGAGACAGACACGGATAGAAAGACAGGGACTGAGACAGGTACATGGATAGATCAGGTTTGGAGGGATTTAATGGCCTGTCCCACATGGGCGACATTTTCGGCGACAGCCTGAAAAGAGGTTGTCGCGTCGTGGTCGGGTTGTGATGCATGTAGTGACTTGCGGTGTCTCCCTGTCGCCCCAGGATTTTGGAATGTTCTCATCATGGGTGTCTCATCATGTTGTGCGCCCTGTCACACGCTGATGTATGCTGTCCTGCGGGTGACGCCCAGTTAGGTTTGGGGTCCACAGATGGGCTGTAATATATTCTTCCTTCAATGCATGGATTTTAAACATTAATATATTAAAATTAATACAATAAAATCAATTGTGCAAATGAAAAGATGTCCGAATCGTTCAGTTTTATTTTGTATTGGTCCGCTTCCAGATCCAAATCACCGTCTCTAACTTTTCACAGGGATGGATTCAGTGAATGTAGACTGAACTCTTCTCTCCCCTCCAACTCTTCCCCCTTCCTGCCTCCATCTTCTCCACCCCCCCCCCACACCTCCCTTCCCCCCTTTTCCTCCTCCCCGCTCCACTCTTCTCCCCTCCCCTCACATCCCCTTCTCCCCCATTTTCCAACCCCCCCCCCTCCCACTTTCCCCGATGCCCCCCATTTGTGGACCCAGCCTGTGACAGCTAGATCCCACTAATAGTACTGCACAAAGTCTACTCCACATCAACTGTTTTAGTAACATTGCAGACTTTGGGAACAATCCCCCCCCCCCCCCCCCTCCCTCGAAACACAAACTATCGTGTTTACAGATAAAACCAGCATTTACTCTGGAATAAATAATTTTTAAAAATTCACCCAAAGATTTTGGAGAAAAAAAACCTAAAGCTCCGGTCCCACTTAATCGACTTTTTCGGCAACTGCCGGAACCTGTCATAGGTTGTTGCAGGTCGGCGTAAATGTTCAACATGTTGAAAATTCAGCGGTGACCAGGAAGACGCTACGCCTCTTTGGGTGACTGAGGAGACGGCTCACGACCAGACATGCCGCGGGATGAAGCCTGTATGGCCGTGAGTAGTCATCCAAAGAGTCGTACCTTGTTCTGGTCGCCGCTGGATTTTCAACATGTTGAACATTTTCGGCGACCTGTAACGACCCATGACGGGTGCCGGCAGTTGCTGAAAAAGTCGCGTACGTGGGACGGCCCTTAAGGCTCATGAATTGCAAGCCAAAGATAAATGTAAAAGCTTATTTTTAAATGAATTAGGGATATATCCCCAAAATGACAAAAAATGGAAAATAGTCTTGTAGCATTTTAGGGGATCACGTTAACCATTGCAGCCTGTTATTTATATATTCTTTTTGGGAAATTTAAGTGTTCCAAATTATGCTCATCTTTTTTGAAAAATAATTGAATGTTGACACTAACCTTTGCATTGCTTAAATTAAATGGAGTACAAACCAAAATTAAATGGCTGCAAGAGAAATGGGGAACAAACGGAAAATTAACAGTTCTTCAGTGACTTTGTAAACTCAAAGTATTAGGAATACCATTTCATCAAGAACTTAATGCTTGGAATGCTCAATTACTCCTTTGTAGTTTACAAGCTTCAACACTAGATCTTTCGTACACTTTGTTTCTCTGAAAATCATTTTTCACACAGAGAGTGGTGAATCTGTGGAATTCTCTGCCAGAGAAGGTAGTTGAGGCCAGTTCATTGGCTATATTTAAGAGGGAGTTAGATGTGGCCCTTGTGGCTAAAGGGATCAGGGGGTATGGAGAGAAGGCAGGGATGGGATACCGAGTTGGATGATCAGCCATGATCATATCGAATGGCGGTGCAGGCTCGAAGGGCCGAATGGCCTACTCCTGCACCTATTTTCTATGTTTCTATGAAAACAAAGGCTGTGGAGGTCAAGTCAATGGATATTTTTACGGTAGAGATAGATTCTTGATTAGTATGGGTGTCAGGGGTTATGGGGAGAAGGCAGGAGAATGGGGTTATGAGGGAGAGATAGATCAGCCACAATTGAATGATAGAGTAGACCTGATGGGCCGAAAGGCCTAATTCTGCTCCTATCACTTATGACCTTATGAACAAAACAAAAACTCCGGCTACTTGAGGAACTCATGCCCAGGTTCAACTGCAACTCTCTTCCCCTCTCCAAGGTAACATTTACTTCATATGGAAAATAATTTTGATTGCTGCTTCCCCAGTTAGATTTTGTGACTTGCACTTCAATTAATCCTTTAAAATTCACATTTTGGATGTACGTTCCTCATGAAACCAGGCTGGAAAAAAGTAGCACAACACAAATGGGATTTGTTAACATATTTTCTGTCAAAACACATTAGGACAGATTTTCCACTTCAGTGTATTACATTCAGGTTATTATTGCTCACATTTTAAAATCAATAAGCATGCAGGCCAAAGCAATGAGAGAAAAAAAAAACATGGCTGACACCCAATTTCTCAGATACATTTGCATAATTTAAAGCTAACCAAAATGCAATCCTAAAGAGAGTTCAGATATAGGAAATAATGGGGGAGGGGCAAAGAAAATAAATCAATGTTTGTCTAAACAACTAATTGTACAATTTGAGACAGATTTATGTTTTTTAAGTAGTTTATATTGTGGACATTGTTCCGAAATGATCCATAATTAGATTTGTAGTACAATACGGATTATTGCCTTACCAGGCAGTTTAGATCCAAATGTCAATTAGCCCAAGGACAAATAACGAGAACCCCATTCACAATTTCCGCAATTTAAAAAAAAAAACAGCCTTCAAGTAGGGAAGTTAATAAGCGGTCATTGAACAATTACATTAAGAATGACCGCAAGAAAAATGGATAGTAGATGTGTAAGAAGGAACTGCAGATGCTGCTTTATACTGGAAATACACACCAAAGGCTAGAGTAACTCAGCGGGTCAGACAGCATCGCTGAAGAAAACGAATAGGTGATGTTTCGGATCCGAATCCTTCTTCTGACTGAAAGTAGAGATTGGGCAGGGAAAATAAACTGGAGGCGAGAAAAAGTATTTGTTCTGAATTGTTCTGGCCTTTTCTCACCTCCGGTATACTGTATTTCTCCACCAACCTCTACTTTCAGTCCGAATAAAGGTTCTGACCCGAAACATCACCTATTCCTTTTCTCCAGAGATGCTGCCTGACCCTCTGAGTTACACCAGCTTTTAGTGCCTAATTTATAATATATCTTCGACTACCTTTTGTCTACCTTCGATTTGTCTATATTTTGTCTACCTTCGATTTTGCCCGCATCTGCAGTTCTTTCTTAAAAATTATAGACCTCAGCTCTTTTAGAATGCTGTCCCAATATCTATATATTTACAGTGCTCAATTGCATGCAATTGTGTGAAGGTGTTGGGATAATTTAAGTTACTACGAATATCTATCTATCTATCTATTATTATATAAAACTGTGTGCCTGCCGACGTCCGTCCGTCCGGCTGCCTTTCTTCCTTTGATTCCTTGCTACGCCGAAACCAGACGCAGAATCGCCGAGATCTTTTCCATTTCGGTAGAGATTTTACTTTTCTTTCTAAGTATCCACTCCTGATTACATTTCGTCGTGTTTAAGTACACATTTTTAATCAAATCCTCCTCCCCCCCCCCCCCCCCCCCCCCCCCATATAAAAAAAAAACTGGCTTCTCACCCATAGAAGCAGCCCCAGCCCCAGCCTCTGGTGAACGTTCCATCGTGTGATGTCACAATGCCCGATGCTCACAGAAGTCCAATCGGAATGGATCCATTTACATATGCCTTTGCAGGAGCCCCAGCCCCTGGTGAACGTTCCATCGTGTGATGTCACAATGCCCAATGCTCAAAGACATTCTTGCCATAGAGGGAGTACAGAGAAGGTTCACCAGACTGATTCCTGGTATGTCAGGACTGTCTTATGAAGAAAGACTGGATAGACTCGGCTTGTACTCACTAGATTTTAGAAGATTGTGGGGGTATCTTATAGAAACTTACAAAAATTCTTAACGGGTTGGACAGGCTAGATGCAGGAAGATTGTTCCAGATGTTGGGGAAGTCCAGAACAAGGGGTCACAGTTTAAGGATAAGGGATAAATCTTTTATGACCGAGATGAGAAAAACATTTTTCACACAGAGAGTGGTGAATCTCTGGAATTCACTGGCACACAAGGTAGTTGAGGCCAGTTCATTGGCTATATTTAAGAGGGAGTTAGATGTGGCCCTTGTGGCTAAAGGGATCAGGGGGTATGGAGAGAAGGCAGGTACAGGATACTGAGTTGCATGATCAGCCATGGAATGGTTGTGCAGCCTCGAAGGGCCGAATAGCCTACTCCTGCACTTAATTTCTATGTTTCTGTTTCCCTCTCCTCACCCCTCTCCCACCCATCCCTCTCTCCCCCACCCTCCTTCCCTCTCTACCCCACCCCCTTCCCTCTCTCCACCAGCCCCTTCCTCCTACCCCTCTGTCCCTCTTCCATCACTCCCCCTACCCCTCTCCCTCCCCACTCTTCCACCTCTCCCCCTTCCCTCTCCCTCCGCACTCTTTCCCCTCTCTCCCCCCACCTCTCTCCCCCTCCCTCCCTCCTCCCCATCCCCCCCTCCCCCACATCTCTCTCCCCATCCCCCTCTCTCACCCCCTACTCCGCACTCCTTTCCCTCCCAAATCTGTCCCGTTTCCTCCTCTCCCCGCCCTCCCCTCTTCTCATCCCCCTCACCCCACCTGTGTGTTTGGGGGGTGGTTAATGTGAGTGTGATGCTCCCATTAACCACCCCCCAAAAGAAAAGAACCAAGACACACTCCAATACAATTTAAACAAACATCCATCACAGTGAATCTCCTCCTCACTGTGATGGAAGGCAAAATCTTGTCTCTCTCCTGCTCTCCATTCTTCTCCTGATGTCAAAGTCAAAGCCACCGGCGGGCGCTAGCAAGTCCCACGGCTGTTTAAGTCGCGCAGGGCGATGTAAGGCCCCGCTCCAGGTCACTTTCAACCCTGCAATTCGGTGGTGCTCCGTAAAGCGGTCTCCCACCGGGGACCCGCGAACTCCCGGTGTCACCATCCACCGGAGTCGGGTCGCAGCAGCGCGCCATTACAGCTCTCCATGCTCCGAAGCTGGCCAGCTCCACGATGGTGGGCCCGCAGCTCCGCCGGCTCCCTGACTTGAGCCCCCAGGTCGTTCCGGTTGGAGGCTGCTCCACGGTGCTAGGCCCCAACGACAACGGAGACCCAACAGGGAAAAGGTCGGGTCCCCGTACAGGGAAGAGATTTAAAAGTTCCCCCCACCCACCCACACATACACATTTAAAAACCCACTACAAACTATACCCTCAACGGGACAAAAAAAAAATTTTTAAAAGACAGACGGACTGCAGAGGCCGCTGCGACGTCGGTCGCGCCGCCCACCCTTGAGTTGCCAGGAACTTGGGAATTGTAATCAAAACCCTAACTTTAATAAGAAGAATTACTGAACTTTCAAATCAACATCAATGGAAAAAAGATTAAGCTGCAGGCAAGAAAAAAAAAAACTTTAATGGTATGGTATTAGAGAATACAAGAGAATATAATAAATCAGTCTGTTTTTCCAAGATTCCTGAGAAATTGGCAGATAGGATAAAGTGGCCTTTTCACGGGGCGACTTGACGCAAGAGTTAACCGGAGTTTAACATCGTGGGAACCTCGTGCGATAACAGTGCGGCATTCGTGGACCACCGTGGACCACCGTAGCGCTAACGGCAGGTCATCGTGTAACTTGGTCACTCGGGAGAAAATTCAAGAAAGTTTGAATTTCTCCAAGAGTGACTTGTACACTTGTGGTTGAGTATTGCAACATTATATGAACGTAGTGGCCAGTGCGATATCCGTAATAACTCTTGCGGGTACTGTGGGAACTCCTGCGAACGGTGAACCCGGAAGCTGGACAGAGGGGACAGAAGGTGAGTAAACATTATCTTATGTGGGATTGAATTTAAAAAATAAATAAAAATAAAGATTTGCATCCGCATATGGACATCAACTTATTCATGAGTTATGTTAATGAGATTCAAGAAAATAACTATAATCTTTAAAAGGGACTTTAAAAGGGACTTTACTGAAAGGTTACGCATTTTTATGGTCCGTGAGAAATTTTTCACATGTACTTCTTTGAGAGATACAGGTCGGAGTCCTCGGGTCCAGGGGTCCTGAACGCTACCAATCAATGTTGTACAGAGACCCGTGTAAGGAGTGAACTGCACATGCTGGTTTAAACCGAAGACAGACACAAAAAGCTGGAGTAACTCAGCGAGTCAAGCAGCATCTCTGGAGAAAAAAAGCTGATGTTTCGGGACGAGACACATCTTCAGACTCAATTCCGATTAGGCTGTCTGAAGAAGGGTTCCGGTGTTGGGGGAGTCCAGAACCAGGGTCCCAGTTTTACAGTCTACCGTGGGAACTCTTTAACTCAGTAAAGTAAAGTAGCCTTTATTGTCATATCAGCGCACAGGCAGCAGTTGACTGTTGCTCTATTCAGTTTCCCAGGGGGTCGGGACGGGACTGGAGTTGGGAGAGAAAGGTGGGTGAGTCGAGGGAGAGGAGGGGGAGACAGATGGGGGTGTCTTCATTTACTGACGGCGGGTGTCTGTCACTGAAACAGGCAGGTGAGATTTCACATCCACCTTGTGTGTGCCTCTCTCTCTCTCTCCCTCCCTCTTACACAGGCTGAGAGACTCTGCCTCTGTGAGTGTACGTCTCTTTCTCCCCCTCTCCCACACACAGTAAGACCGAGGTACTGTGCTCAGTCCATCTGTGTCTCCCACATACACAGTAAAATATGTCTCCAAATGAGCCAATTCAACCAAGGGAGGATATATATAGTGTGTGAAAAAAAAAGTTACATCATTTGTGTCACGTGTAGTTCACGATGTTCATTCAAGATTTAACGGGAAAGCTCGGGAAACGGACAAGGCACTCGCACAAATAGCAGAAATGCCGAGTACCGTGGGAACTCTTTATATACCCCCCGTTATATCGTGCGAGACTCGTGCTGGACCACGACCTCTTCACTCTGGTGACATCTTGCGTCAACTCGCCCCGTGAAAAGGCCGCTTAACAAAGGAGTTTACCCTGCACTGTGAATAATACTTAAAGTATATGAATGAGGTTAAACTTGCAAATACTGAATAGAATGCCAAATTCACAATGGTTACTTGTTGGGAAATGGTAAAACACAGTTGTACAAATTCTACTACTAATTCTAGGAACAGCTTTTGAGGAAAGTATCAAATGACTAAATATTTACATGTGTACACACATTTTGCAATTTGCACAGAAACTATACGCGAAACAAATATGGATCAATTTTCGTTTCAGAGTCTGACTATAGTCAGTAACATTGAATGAAACTGGTTCATCCACAATGTTACAAAGCACACAAGTAGCCAAACAAGGCAAGTCCTCAATTTGATCCCTCGTCTTTCAATCAGCTGGTCTCAGGGGAATATGTGCTACAATATCCTCAATGACTGGTTGTACTCTGTATACATCAGGCAATGAGAGTAATTGGATTCCATTAGCAGTTAACAGGCACATAAATGTCAAAGTTTACCAACAGAATAATAGCATTCTTACAAGGAAGAACCCAAAAGCTGATACCAATCAGAAGTTGATATCAGGGTAACCCTTCAATCCCCTCTCTCCATCCCTCACCCACCCTAGTCGTCATACTCATTACACGGACGTCCTGTTGAGTTTCTGTATATGTTTCAGTATAACTCGTTATCACCATAACCAACAATGGACCATTGCGGGCCCACCTTTCCTTGATCATCATTGCTTTTTGCATATCTTTCAATCATTTGCTCTATGTGCCATCTACAGTGGCTTGCAAAAGTTTTCATACCCCTTGAACTTTTCCACATTTTGTCACGTTACAACCACAAACGTAAATGTATTTTATTGGGATTTTATGTGATAAACCAACACAAAGTGGTGCATAATTGTGAAGTGGAAGGAAAATGATACATGGTTTTCAAATTTTTTTACAAATAAAAAACTGAAAAGTGTGGCGTGCAAAAGTATTCAGCCCCCTTTACTCTGATACCCCTAAATAAAATCCAGTGCAACCAATTGCCTTCAGAAGTCACCTAATTAGTAAATAGAGTCCACTTGTGTGTAATCTAATCTCAGTATAAATGCAGCTGTTCTGTGAAGGCCTCAGAGGTTTGTTAGAGAACATTAGTGAACAAACAGCATCATGAAGCCCAAGGAACACACCAGACAGGTCAGGGATAAAGTTGTGGACAAGTTTAAAGCAGGGTTAGGTTATAAAAAAATATCCCAAGCTTTGAACATCTCACGGAGCACTGTTCAATCCATCATCCAAAAATGGAAAGAGTATGGCACAACTGCAAACCTACCAAGACATGGCCGTCCACCTAAACTGACAGGCCGGGCAAGGAGAGCATTGATCAGAGAAGCAGCCAAGAGGCCCATGGTAACTCTGGAGGAGCTGCAGAGATCCACAGCTCGGTGGGAGAATCTGTCCACAGGACAACTATTAGTCGTGCACTCCACAAATCGGGCCTTTATGGAAGAGTGGCAAGAAGAAAGCCATTGTTGAAAAAAAAGCCATAAGAAGTCCCGTTTGTAGTTTGCCACAAGCCATGTGGGGGACACAGCAAACATGTGGAGGAAGGTGCTCTGGTCAGATGAGACCAAAATTGAAGTTTTTGGCCTAAATGCAAAACGCTATGTGTGACGGAAAACTAACACTGCACATCACCCTGAACACACCATCCCCACTGTGAAACATGGTGGTGGCAGCATCATGCTGTGGGGATGCTTTTCTTCAGCAGGGACAGGGAAGCTGGTCAGAGTTGATGGGAAGATGGATGGAGCCAAATACAGGGCAATCTTGGAAGAAAACCTGTTAAGAGTCTGCAAAAGACTTGAGACTGGGGCGGAGGTTCACCTTCCAGCAGGCCAACGACCCTAAACATACAGCCAGAACTACATGGAATGGTTTAGATCAAAGCATATTCATGTGTTAGAATGGCCCAGTCAAAGTCCAGACCTAAATCCAATTGAGAATCTCTGGCAAGACTTGAAAAGCTGTTCACAGATGCTCTCCATCCAATCTGACTGAGCTTGAGCTATTTTGCAAAGAAGTATGGGCAAAAATGTCAGTCTCTAGATGTGCAAAGCTGGTAGAGACATACCCCAAAAGACTTGCAGCTGTAATTGCAGCGAAAGGTGGTTCTACAAAGTATTGACTCAGGGGGGCTGAATACTTTTGCACGCCACACTTTTCAGTTTTTTATTTGTAAAAAAATTTGAAAACCATGTATCATTTTCCTTCCACTTCACAATTATGCACCACTTTGTGTTGGTTGGTCTATCACATAAAATCCCAATAAAATACATTTACGTTTGTGGTTGTAACGTGACAAAATGTGGAAAAGTTCAAGGGGTATGAAAACTTTTGCAAGCCACTGTATATCTCTTGTTCCTCTTTCCCCAGACTTGGTCTCAAGATGGGTCTTGATAGCTTACGAGACAAGAGAAACTTGTATATGCAGCACCTGTATCTGAAGAAGGGTTTCGGCCCGAAACGTCGCCTATTTCCTTCGCTCCATAGATGCTGCTGCACCCGCTGAGTTTCCCCAGCAATTTTGTGTACCTTCGATATTCCAGCATCTGCAGTTCCCTTTTGAACACCTGTATTGTTCCGGCAGGGTTGAATTCCAGAAAACAGATTCCAGAGTTTTTAGGAAAAACTTTCCCCTTCCTCTCTCCCTCCCCCCTCCCATATCAATTCTGTATCCTAAAATTTTAGTTGGGATTTTTGAATTTGTTGTGGACAAATTGCTGTTACCCTGCTGTATTATTGCTGTAACAACAATACGGGAGACACAAGAAACTGCCGATGCTGGAACCTTGAACAAGGCAAAGTACTGAAGGAACTCAGCAGGTCAGACAGCATCAGATAACATTTCAGGTCAAGACCCTTCTTCAGATTCAAGTCAAGTCACATTTATTTATATAGCACATTTAATAAACAACTCTCATTGGCCAAAGTGCTTTACATTTGTTATAAGAATAGTATAAACAAACAAACTACATACATATATCCCTTGCTCAGTGGACGTCAGGAAAGGCTTGGGAGTATAGATAAGTTTTTAGTCTTGACTTAAAGGAGTCGATGGAGGGGGCAGTTCTGATGGGAAGGGGGTGCTGTTCCACAGTCTAGGAGCTGCAACCGTAAAGGCGCGGTCGCCCCTAAGCTTATGCCTAGACCGCGGGATATTCAGCAGCACCAAGTCGGCCGATCTGAGGGACCTGGAGGTGGAGTGGTGGGTGAGAAGACTTTTAATGTAGGAGGGGGCAAGCCCATTGAGGGCTTTGTAGACATAGAGGAGGGTCTTGAAATGTATACGGAACCGCACAGGGAGCCAGTGGAGAGAGGCCAGGATTGGGGTGATGTGGTCCCTTTTTTGGGTGCCCGTCAGGAGTCTCGCTGCGGCGTTTTGGACCAGTTGCAGGCGGGACAGGGAAGATTGGCTGATGCCAGTGTAAAGAGAGTTGCAGTAATCTAGGCGGGAGGAGATAAATGTGTGGATGATCTTTTCGAGGTCATCAAAGTGGAGGAATTGTTTTATTTTAGCTATAGTCCGAAGCTGAAAGAAGCTAGCTTTTACCACGGCATTGACTTGTTTGTCAAATTTCAGTGCCGAGTCAAATATCACACCGAGGTTTTTGACGTGAGGTTTGAGTAGTGGGGTAAGGCTTCCAAGGCTGCCTGCTATCATTTTGATTGAGTCAGAGGGGCCGAGAAGGATGACCTCAGACTTACTCTCGTTTAGTTGGAGGATGTTCTGGGCCATCCAGCACTTTATATCCTCGAGGCAGCGGGTAAGGTTAAGCAGATTTGATTGGTTTTTGGGCTTCAGGGGGAGATAGAGTTGTGTATCGACTGCGTAGCAATGGAAGGAAATGCCGAGCCTTTCAATGACTTGGCCTAAGGGGAGCATATACAGGGAGAAGGGAATGGGCCAAGGGTGGAACCTTGTGGAACCCCGCAGCAGAGATTAGCTGGGGAGGAGAAAGAGTTGCCTATGTTAGTCGAGAAACTCCTACCTTTGAGGTAGGAGATGAACCAGCTCAGGGCAGTGCCATCAATACCAACCCCGTACCGGAGACGATCAATTAGGATGGTGTGGTGGACAGTATCAAATGCTGCGTTGAGGTCGAGAAGGAGCAGGATTGCACAGTCGCCAGAGTCAACGGTGAGCAGTAGGTCATTATGTACCTTCAACAAGGCAGACTCTGTGCTGTGGTCAGCCCTGAAACCCGATTGGAAAGTTTCCAGGATAGTGTTTTGGTGAAGGTGAGGCATAAGTTGACTTAAAATTACCTTTTCAAGGACTTTTGAGAGGAAAGGCAGTTTAGAAATGGGTCTGTAGTTGCTTGGCAAGGTGGGGTCGAGGTTAGGTTTTTTCAGGAGTGGCTGGACCACCGCATGCTTGAAGCAGGTAGGTACAGTGCCAGTGGCCAGATTGATCGAATCAGTCCAAAGCAGGCTCCAACCCTTGATGTTGCCTGTCCATTTCCCTCCCCAGATGCTATCTGACCCAGCTTTGTGTTTTAGCCATAACTCAGTGTCATACTGGAAGAGAGAAGGTGGGAGACAGTGAGAACGGGAGGGAAGCATGGAATGCCAACTTCCCCGGGTGTTGTACCTCTTGTGAACAGGTTCACCCACTTAGAAGCTGTCGGGACAGAAGAGGTGTTTACACTAGGCGGCGGACTGGCTTATGATGCGAATAGGGCTGTTGAGCCAAAACTAAAAAGGCCTAAGGCAGGCAACGCCATTGTAGTGGGAGACTCCATTGTGAGAGGTACGGACAGGGGTTTCTGCGGCAACAGACGGGATGCGAGGATGGTGTGCTGCCTTCCTGGTGCCAGGATCCAGGATGTCACGGACAGAGTGCAGAAAATCCTCAAGGGCGAAGGTGAACATCCGGAAGTGGTAGTGCATGTCGGCACAAACGATGTCGGAAAGAAGGGGATGAATATTCTGCAGCGTGACTTTAGAGAGCTCGGAAAAATGCTGAAAAGCAGGACCTCCAGGGTTGTTATCTCCGGTTTGCTTCCAGTTCCTCGTGCTGGCGAGAGCAGGAACAGGGAGATATGGGACCTGAACGTGTGGCTGAGGAACTGGTGCACGGGGCAGGGATTTAGATTCTTAGATCACTGGGATCTGTTTTGGGGTAAGGGGGAACTGTACAAAAGGGACGGATTGCATCTTAACAGGTGTGGGACCAGCATTCTGGCAGGCAGGTTTGCCACTGCTACACGGGTGGTTTTAAGCTGAATAAGGGGGGTGGGGTGTCGAATGGGATAGTGGAGGATGGTGTTAAAGGGAAAGGGTTTCTTAAATGTGTGAGCGTAGAGACAGAGGGGTGTAAAATTAGGGTAGAAGCAATAGGTAGCAAGGTGAAAAGTAAAAGTGGCAGGCAGACAAAACCAGGGCAAAAATCAAAAAGGGCCACTTTTCAACATAATTGTATAAGGGGTAAGAGTGTTGTAAAAACAAGCCTGAAGGCTTTGTGTCTCAATGCAAGGAGCATTCGTAATAAGGTGGATGAGTTGAATGTGCAGATAGCTATTAATGACTATGATATAGTTGGGATCACGGAGACATGGCTCCAGGGTGACCAAGGCTGGGAGCTGAACATCCAGGGATATTCAATATTCAGGAGGGATAGAGAGAAAGGAAAAGGAGGTGGGGTAGCGTTGCTGATTAGAGAGGAGATTAACGCAATGGAAAGGAAGGACATTAGTTTGGAGGATGTGGAATCGGTATAGGGTAGAGCTGCGAAACACTAAGGGGCAGAAAACGCTGGTGGGTGTTGTGTACAGGCCACCTAACAGTAGTAGTGAAGTTGGAGATGGTATCAAACAGGAAATTAGAAATGCGTGCGACAAAGGCAAAACCGTTATAATGGGTGACTTCAATCTACATATAGATTGGGTGAATCAAATTGGCAGGGGTGCTGAGGAAGAGGATTTCTTGGAATGTATGCGGGATAGTTATCTAAATCAACATGTAGAGGAACCAACGAGAGAGCAGGCTATTTTAGACTGGGTATTGAGTAATGAGGAAGGGTTAGTCAGCAGTCTTGTTGTACGTGCCCCCTTGGGCAAGAGTGACCATAATATGGTTGAGTTCTTCATTAGGATGGAGAGTGACATTGTTAATTCAGAAACAATGGTTCTGAACTTAAAGAAAGGTAACTTTGAGGGTATGAGACGTGAATTGGCCAAGGTTGACTGGCAATTAATTCTAAAAGGGTTGACGGTGGATATGCAATGGAAGACATTTAAAGACTGCATGGATGAACTACAAAAATTGTTCATCCCAGTTTGGCAAAAGGGAAGGTAGTACATCCGTGGATAACAAGGGAAATCAGGGATAGTATCAAAGCGAAGGATGATGCGTACAAATTAGCCAGAAAAAGCAGCATACCGGAGGACTGGGAGAAATTCAGAGACCAGCAGAGGAGGACAAAGGGCTTAATTAGGAAAGGAAAAATAGATTATGAAAGAAAACTGGCAGGGAACATAAAAACTGACTGCAAAAGTTTTTATAGATATGTGAAAAGAAAGAGATTAGTTAAAACAATGTAGGTCCCTTGCAGTCAGAAACAGGTGAGTTGATCATGGGGAACAAGGATATGGCGGACCAATTGAATAACTACTTTGGTTCCGTCTTCACTAAGGAAGACATAAATAATCTGCCGGAAATAGCAGGGGACCGCGGGTCAACGGAGTTGGAGGAATTGAGTGAAATCCAGGTTAGCCGGGAAGTGGTGTTGGGTAAATTGAATGGATTAAAGGCCGATAAATCCCCAGGGCCAGATAGGCTGCATCCCAGAGTACTTAAGGAAGTAGCTCCAGAAATAGTGGATGCATTAGTAATAATCTTTCAAAACTCTTTAGATTCTGGAGTAGTTCCTGAGGATTGGCGGGTAGCAAACGTAACCCCACTTTTTAAGAAGGGAGGGAGAGAGAAAACGGGGAATTACAGACCAGTTAGTCTAACATCGGTAGTGGGGAAACTGCTAGAGTCAGTTATTAAAGATGGGATAGCAGCACATTTGGAAAGTGGTGAAATCATTGGACAAAGTCAGCATGGATTTACAAAAGGTAAATCATGTCTGACGAATCTTATAGAATTTTTCGAGGATGTAACTAGTAGCGTGGATAGGGGAGAACCAGTGGATGTGGTGTATCTGGACTTCCAGAAGGCTTTCGACAAGGTCCCACATAAGAGATTAGTATACAAACTTAAAGCACACGGCATTGGGGGTTCAGTATTGATGTGGATAGAGAACTGGCTGGCAAACAGGAAGCAAAGAGTAGGATGTAAACGGGTCCTTTTCACAATGGCAGGCAGTGACTAGTGGGGTACTGCAAGGACTCAGTGCTGGGACCCCAGCTATTTACAATATATATTAATGATCTGGATGAGGGAATTGAAGGCAATATCTCCAAGTTTGCGGATGACACTAAGCTGGGGGGCAGTGTTAGCTGTGAGGAGGATGCTAGGAGACTGCAAGGTGACTTGGATAGGCTGGGTGAGTGGGCAAATGTTTGGCAGATGCAGTATAATGTGGATAAATGTGAGGTTATCCATTTTGGTGGCAAAAACAGGAAAGCAGACTATTATCTAAATGGTGGCCGACTAGGAAAAGGGGAGATGCAGCGAGACGTGGGTGTCATGGTACACCAGTCATTGAAAGTAGGCATGCAGGTGCAGCAGGCAGTGAAGAAAGCGAATGGTATGTTAGCTTTCATAGCAAAAGGATTTGAGTATAGGAGCAGGGAGGTTCTACTGCAGTTGTACAGGGTCTTGGTGAGACCACACCTGGAGTATTGCGTACAGTTTTGGTCTCCAAATCTGAGGAAGGACATTATTGCCATAGAGGGAGTGCAGAGAAGGTTCACCAGACTGATTCCAGGGATGTCAGGACTGTCTTATGAAGAAAGACTGGATAGACTTGGTTTATACTCTCTAGAATTTAGGAGATTGAGAGGGGATCTTATAGAAACTTATAAAATTCTTAAGTATTTGGACAGGCTAGATGCAGGAAGATTGCTCCCGATGTTGGGGAAGTCCAGGACAAGGCGTCACAGCTTAAGGATAAGGGGGAAATCCTTTAAAACCGAGATGAGAACTTTTTTCACACAGAGAGTGGTGAATCTCTGGAATTCTCTGCCACAGAGGGTAGTCGAGGCCAGTTCATTGGCTATATTTAAGAGGGAGTTAGATGTGGCCCTTGTGGCTAGGGGGATCAGAGGGTATGGAGAGAAGGCAGGTACGGGATACTGAGTTGGATGATCAGCCATGATCATATTGAATAGCGGTGCAGGCTCGAAGGGCCGAATGGCCTACTCCTGCACCTAGTTTCTATGTTTCTATCTGTGCTGCAAAATTGTAAAATTCAACTCCCCAGCTCTAATTAAAAATTGGTTGTGCAGTTTAAGTTCTGGTCGGCATTACGTTCAATATTGTATTCATTTCAGCCACTGAGCCAAGGGGAACATCCAAGACTATGGGCTATATAGAAATGACAGTGGCTATTCTTGGCTCAAATGGTCCAATTACATGACAACATCACAGCAGTTTTAAAATGGCGATGTTGAAGGTTTAGAAAATGATGCACTAAATTCAAGAATGGCAAATCTATTTTTCTCCAAGTGAATTTCTTTCACAATTCAATGTTCATCTGGTGGGTGAAGAAATGGCTACTGCTACATTTCGCAATTCAATCCAGGAGGGCATGGCACGCAATGTCCAAAATACAGCATACCATCTTTAAAAAAAGAATTTAATATGAATTGGAATATTAATAGGATTAATACTCTGTCAGTCCAGCACCAAATCCCAAATATAGGCGAGTTTTACTGCAGTCCCGGTCGCTACTACTGTATTTTTTATTGATGCTTGTGCAGAAATTCTAGGTAGATTGCAGGCCAAGTGCGGAAGAATAAGAAAAAGAAAGCACTTTATGTGGAGGTGTTCAATATCAGTAATGGACCTTAGGGATGTGAAGACAAAGCAAAACTAGTCAATTAATTTCTGGCAGCTAAAGATTTGTCAAAATGGGAAAATGTGCCCAGTGTTTATTTCATTGAAGTAAAGCAGAAAGACAAAGGAGTGTAGTGACTGGGACCCCACAGAAGGTACACTATGACAGGACCATGAACACCAATTCAATGCATCCAAGTCTGATTAGCTGATTTGGAATGACTTGGGCAGAAAGACTAGGGCGCCACAGTGGCGCAGCTGTAGTTGCTGCCTTACTGCACCAGAGACCCGGGTTCAATCCCCACTACGTAACAGACCCCCGGACAGTTATCTTTGTTGCAAGGCTGACTGATATTCAAGATTTATATAGTGTGACCAACTAAACTGTGAATATATTGGGAAGTTTGAGGCAAAACATTCAGTCACTCTACACCGTGAGGGTGAGCTATCTGCCTGTGGAGGTAAAGACACAATAAATGGGCTCCCTCTCTACGAGGTCTTCTGTTTAATCAAGCACTTTTAGTTTAAATGATCAATATAGTATCAAAGCAATTGAAAGATGATCAAATACCAGAAAAATACCTCCAAACTGTATAATACAATTGTACTTAAAAGGGTTACTCAATTAAGAGTTTTAAACTGGTAGACAGTCTTCCAGTTCGTGTATTTTTGACAGCTGCAATCATAATTGATTTTTTTGTCAGCATCTCATTAACTTTTTAAAGAATAGGTTTTACGTCCCCATACTTTAAATTTTACAAACTAAACATCAACAACACAAAGTTCTACAAAACACATTGGACTGGTTCCAGAGCAATAAGACTCACTGCCCAGACTTATTATCTGATGTGGGGGGCAGAAAAAAGCAGTTCTCTGCATCCGAGTGCCTATACACAAGATATTGTACGGCTCCAGTGGTAAATACAAACTTACACATCACAGATTTAGGTAACTTTCAATTTGTGTAGTATAATTTGACTAGATAGCACACAACCAATGCTTTCCACTGTATCTCAGTACATGTCACAATAACAAACCAATACCTTGATGATTCCCATTGTCATCACAAAAGGGGTGGCACAGTGGTGCAGCAGTAGAGTTGCTGCCTCACAGCTCCAAAGATCCGTGCACGAATCTGGCTGCGATTGCTGTCTGTATGGAGCTTGTATGTTCTCCGTGACTGCATGGGTTTTCTCCAGGTGCTCCAGTTTCTTCCCACACTCCAAAGACTACAGATTTGTAGGGTAATTGGCATCAGTAAAATTGAAAAATGTCCCTATTGTTCAGGATAGTGTTAGTGTACGGGGCTGGTCGGCATGGACTCTGTGGGTCAAAAGGCCTGTTTCTGCACTGAATCTCCAAAGTCAAGTAGTAACAAATAATTTCAAAGCAGCAAAATTAAAAAGGTAGAGTAAAATAAACTTTGAGTTTCCCTCTCTACGATACCAATTTGTTTTTTGTTTTTTAAATGGCAGCTCCTGACAATGCAAGGAGCCTCCAAAACCCTCGCTCCAGCAAGTCACTGCTCTTCCTGTCCAGGGACTACCATTTTGGGACTCTACACACATGGAAATCCAAAGCAGGCCATTACAGCAGGCACTTTGGGCCAGATTTTTTATGAACCCTCCACAATTTTTTTTTGAAAGATACTAAATCGGCTTTGCGTCAAGATGATGAAACAGGCAGAACATCTAGCAAACGGCCCAGACTAATGTAAAAAAAGTGTCTCTTATCTAGGTATATTTTAATAATAATGCCCAATTTCTGCATAACCAGCCCTAATGTACAATATTACTACAGATTCTTAGTACCCTTCCAGTGCAGTCCCTGGAAAAGAACCAAGTGAACTTGCTGAGATATGCAGTACACTTGCACTGTGCTACTTCTGATGCTATTCATAAACACGCTACAAAAACACCAGTCCCAAAGCCTTGCAGGTGGCGTTACCAAGGTCATCACGGACGATTATAAAATCTGCTAATGGGACTCCAGGGCAGCTGTTATAATTAGATAGGAACACCACAGATTGCAGTAGCACACAATGTTTTAAGGGAACTACAGATAACCCTTGTTATAACAGACTATGGTTGGGGGTGGTGGTGTCCATGATTCCCCATTGTCCACTATAACAGAATAAAAGTTTCCCCCCATTGACATCAGTGCCCGGGCGTCAGGTCAGAAACCTGGAGCCCCATCACTGAGAGCCCAGTGGGACCCTCACCACACGGAGTGCAGCAGCCCAAGAAGGCCACCCGGAACCACCTTGTCCAACGCAGCTGGGGAACAGCAATAACCTACGCCTCATTCCCGCATTCTGAGATTGAGACCAAAATGGGAGGTCTGGTGTGTTATGGCGACTGCAGGAGACTATGCGGTCACCACATGGCCGCCACATGTTCGCAGGTGGTTGCCGGGCAGTCGCCTTCATGGACCATGTGGTCACCACATAGTCTCCTGCAGTTGCGTAAGTGACACAGGCCCATAACATGTTGAAAAATTAGCGGCAACCAAGATGAAGTCGCCAAGGAGAGTAGCGCGAATTCTCGTGCCGTAGGTGCAGTGGTAGTGGGTCACCAGGAGGTCGAAGGTTGTAGCCAGTGCTGACCTGTGAATTTCATTGGCTCATTGGGGGAAAAAAAACATAAGCAGTAGTTTTCAGATCCAAGGATAACCGACCGGTAATGTTAATGTCCGCCGAGCTTCACAGCCGTGTATTCCTGGCTTCTTAAAAATTGTCTCCACTCCTTCTCTCCCTCCCCCCCCCCCGCCTTTTAAAGGACTTACATGACCTTTCCCGTACACTGTGCTTTCACCGTCTTAATTACAGCGCCAACCTTCCTGTTCATCGCGGTGAGTGTCTGTATCACATTGGCTATGCACCGTGTGAATTTCACTCAGACACCGGTTTTTCAGTCGCCTGAAATCTCGCCTAAGTGGGACAGGCCCATTAAGGTAGGGCACGGAAAGCCTGTCCTGCTTTAAATGAGGCTCCCTCAGCCAATTGCTTGCCAGGAGTTCAGGGTAAATGGTAACTCTGTTTCTCCTTCCAAAGTTCTTTTTAAAAGCTAAAAGTGTCTTTATATTGCTGCTAGCTAAAAATACTAAAGGCTGTTTGTTACATTGTTTAACAGTATCATTGCACAAGTAACGATCAAAGCAATTGCTTGTCAATTTCTATAGCCTCCCAGAGACCCGGGTTCGATCCGTACTGTGGGTGCTGTCTGTACAGAGCCCGAGTGTGTAGGATAGTTAGTGTCAGATACTGTGGGATGGCTGGTCAGTGCAGACCTGATGTGTCAGTTTCCGCTGTATCTCTAAAGTCTAAATGCAGCCCGTGTTCTTAGAGATGGCGGTGTCAGATTACTGTGGGGTGGCTCCATCCAAAATCTGTTATAAAGAGGTCCATAATAACGAGGATAGACTGTATTCAGATTCAGATTCAACTTTACTGTCATTGTGCAGTGTACAGTACAGAGACAACGAAATGCAGTTGGCATCTCCCTAGAAGAGCGACATAAATATGAGCAATAAATAAAGCTATTTACGTTCAAACAGTCATAGTATTTTTTTTTCCTGGTGGGAGGAGTGTCCGGGGGGGGGGGGGGGGAGGGGGTGATTGGCAATCACCGAGGTACAGTGTTGAGTAGTGTAACAGCCGCAGGGATGAAGCTGTTCCTGGACCTGCTGGTCCGGCAACGGAGAGACCTGTAGCGCCTCCCGGATGGTAGGAGGGTAAACAGTCTGTGGTTGGGGTGAAAGCAGTCCTTGGCGATGCTGAGCACCCTTCGCAGACAACGCTTGCTTTGGACAGACTCAATGTAGGGGAGTGAGGTACCGGTGATGCGTTGGGCAATTTTCACCACCCTCTGCAGTGCTTTCCGGTCGGAGACAGAGCAGTTGCCATACCAAACTGTGATACAGTTGGTAAGGATGCTCTCGATGGTGCAGTGGTAGAAGTTCACCAGGATCTGAGGAGACAGATGGACCTTCTTCAGTCTCCTCAGGAAGAAGAGACGCTGGTGAGCCTTCTTGACCAGAGTTGAGGTATTGTGGGTCCAAGAGAGGTCATCGGAGATGTTGACCCCCATTAATGTGGATGGGGGTGTGCGTGCCGCACCTAGACTACCTGAAGTCTACAATGAGCTCCTTGGTCTTCTTGGAGTTAAGGGCCAGGTTGTTGTCAGCGCACCATGCTGCTAGGAGCTGGACCTCCTCCCTATAGGCCGACTCATCGTTGTTGCTGATGAGGCCAATCACCGTTGTATCATCTGCATACTTGATGATGGTGTTAGTACCATGTACAGGTGTGCAGTCGTAGGTGAAGAGGGAGTAGAGGAGGGGGCTCAGCACACAGCCCTGTGGAACGCCGGTGTTCAGGGTGAGGGTTGAAGAGGTGTGCTTGTCTAACCTAACAGACTGGGGTCTGTTGGTTAGAAAGTCCAGTATCCAGTTGCAGAGGGATGGGTCGATGCCCAGGTCACCGAGTTTGGTGATCAGTTTAGAGAGTATGATGGTGTTGAATACTGAGCTGTAATCGATGAACAGCATTCTTACGTAAGTGTCTCTGTTGTCGAGGTGGGAGAGGGCGGAGTGAAGTGCCGTTGAGATGGCATCCTCCGTACTCCTGTTCTTGCAGTAGGCAAACTGATAGGGATCCAATGTGGGGGGTAGGCAGCCTTTGATGTGTGCCAGGACCAGCCTCTCGAAGCACTTGGTGATGGTGGGAGTAAGTGGAGGGTTTTGGCACCGGCACGATGGAGGTGGTTTTAAGGCACATGGGCACAACTGCTTGGGCAAGTGACAGGTTGAAGATGTCAGTCCAGACATCTGTCAGCTGCGCAGCACAGGCCCCGAGGACGCGCCCGGGGATGCCGTCAGGGCCAGCAGCCTTACGTGCATTAGTCCTACTCAGTGCCACGTACACGTCGTAGGGGGTGAGTGCGAGGGGCTGGTGATCGGCAGGGAGCACCGCCTTGATGGCCATCTCTAGATTGTCAAAGCGGCCATAGCAGTGGTTAAGCTCCTCAAGGAAGGAGGCGTTGCTGGATGTGAGGGTGGTGTTGGTGGGTCTATAGTCCGTGATGGCCTGGATGCCTTGACACGTGCGTTGGGGGTCGGAGTTGTTGTTGAAGTGCTCCTCAATCCTGAGCTTATGGCAGTGCTTGGCCTTCTTGATGCCCCTCTTCAGGTTAGCCCTGGATGAACTGTAGGCTCGGGCATCGCCTGACCTGAAAGCGGTGTCCCGTGCTTTCAGCTCTAAGTAGTTCTAAGTGTTCAAGGAAACATTTTCTTGAGTAAAGCAAGAAAATACGAGGATTTCCACGATTCAAAATAACCAGACTCAATAGGTTTATGATCCTAGAGGTTACAATAAGTCACAAAATACAGCACCGGGAAAAGCATGTGTAGCAATAATTAAGCGAGATTTCATCCATGTAGCTAACTCCTATTCTGGTCCAATTCATTTTACAAAAAAATGCACATTATCCAATTACCTCATTCAGTTTGCATTGAAGAACTATTATTTCTGTGTACAAATGACCATGGTATGGGTGGGGTGGGCATCTCAATTATTTCCATAACACCAGTTTCATATGCCACCATCCAATTCTGGATAAGCAGCGATCAAATATTCAGAAGACCAAAATCACTTGCCAGTGTGGAGCGTGTCAAGAATTTAAAGTTCCTAGGTGTAAATATCACCAACAATTTGCCCTGGACAAACTTCTACAGATGCACCATAGAAAGCATCCCACCAGGATGTGTCACAGCATGGTCTGGCAACAAATCTAAGACCACAAGAAGTTGCAGAAAATTGTGGATACAGCTCACTCCATCATGCAAACTAATCTTCTTCCTTCTCCACCCCCCAACCAATTGACGACAGTGTCAAAGTTTTCATTAGTTACTTTAGTTGAATGTCACATGTACCGAGGTACAGTGAACAGCTCTTCGTTGCATGCTAACCAATCAGCTGAAAGACTATGTACACAATTACAAATCGAGCTGGCTACAGTGTACAGATACAGGATAAAGGGAGTGTATAATGTGGAGTGCAAGATAAAGTCCAGTAAAGTCTGATTAATGATAGTCCAAGAGCCACCAATGAAGTAGATGCAAAGTGCTTAATACACCAATACAAAGTGCTTAGAAATAGCCGGACACCAGGAGGGACTCTCCTGCCAGAGTCGATCGATGGCAAGCAGTGCATGAAGCAAAGAGAATCTACTCAAATTTATCTGCACGTGATGTGCATTTGTGGATGTACCCAGTCCCTGTGAAGACAGTCGTCTCTTCAAACACGGGACACATTAATTTGTGCTCTGTGGCACTAGACCAAGAACAGATATATTTGCATTGTACCTCGACCTCGCCTTTCTTGTGCATATGACAATAAATTGGACTTGGCCTCAGATTTGATTACCGTCAGGCACTGTGGAACATTCCTGGGGGCTTGTCCACTGTGGAACAATCAGCCCCAGGAATGCACACCACCACAACCTATAACCTAATGGCTTTGTGGGGTCATAACTCAATTTTTACAATCAAGCCAAAGGATTAGGACAATGAGTAAAGAAACCAACAGAAAAATAAACCTTTACATTCTATTCCACCTTTCAATCAGATCATGGCTGAGCTCCTTCAGTTTAGTTTAGAGATACAACATGGAAACAGGACCGTTGGAGACAGCGGTGGAGGGTCGGAGCGGTGAGGGCTTGAGTCGGGCACGGGGCTTGTTCTCGTGGAGACCCAGGACCGTTGGAGACAGCGGTGGAGGGTCGGAGCGGTGAGGGCTTGAGTCGGGCACGGGGCTTGTTCTCGCGGAGACCCAGGACCGTTGGAGACAGCGGTGGAGGGTCGGAGCGGTGAGGGCTTGAGTCGGGCACGGGGCTTGTTCTCGCGGAGACCCAGGACCGTTGGAGACAGCGGTGGAGGGTCGGAGCGGTGAGGGCTTGAGTCGGGCACGGGGCTTGTTCTCGCGGAGACCCAGGACCGTTGGAGACAGCGGTGGAGGGTCAGAGCAGTGAGGGCTTGAATCGGGCACGGGGCTTGTTCTCGCGGAGACCCAGGACCGTTGGAGACAGCGGTGGAGGGTCAGAGCGGTGAGGGCTTGAATCGGGCACGGGGCTTGTTCTCGTGGAGACCCAGGACCGTTGGAGACAGCGGTGGAGGGTCAGAGCGGTGGGGGCTTGAGTCGGGCACGGGGCTTGTTCTCGCGGAGACCCAGGACCGTTGGAGACAGCGGTGGAGGGTCGGAGAGGTGAGGGCTTGAATCGGGCACGGGGCTTGTTCTCGCGGAGACCCAGGACCGTTGGAGACAGCGGTGGAGGGTCAGAGCTTACCAAATCCCGTGACGTTCCACACTCCATAGGGAGGGTTTCTGGGGAAGCCGCTGATTGGTGGGAGCAGACTAGGGGAAGCAGCTGATTGGGTGCAACCTCAGGTTAGCATTTCTGCTTTTTGGTTAAAGGTACAGTGATTTAGTAAGGGTACAGTGAGCTAAGGGAGGCTAGGGAAGCGGAAAATCAAAATGTGACAGGAGGATCCAGAATGTGTGAAGATAAAGCTCTAGATGTAAAAGGGGCAAAAACGGAAGGAAGGGTAGTAAAAATCATCTGAAAGTGCTTTATCTAAATGCGCTGTACACGGTATTAGTGAGACCACATTTGGAATACTGTGTACAGTTCTGGGGTCCATACTTAAGAAAGGATGTACTAGCCCTGGAGGCAGTGCAGCGAAGGTTTACAAGATTAATTCCTGCAATGAGGGGATTGACATATGAGGAAAGGTTAAGTAAGCTGGGACTCTACTCTTTGGAGTTTAGAAGAATGAGAGGCGATCTCATTGAAACGTATAAGATCGTGAGGGGCCTTGATCGGGTGGATGCACCGAGGATGTTCCCAATGATCGGGGAGGCTAGAACTAGGGGACATAGTTGCAGAGTGAGGGGGGGCTCTTTTAAAACTGAGATGGGGAAGAACTTCTTCACCCAGAGGGTGGTTAGTTTGTGGAGTTCACTGCCCCAGGGAGCAGTGGAAGCAGAAACGTTAAATTTATTTAAGTCAAAGATAGATGGTTTTTTAGCTGCCAAGGGGATAAGGGGCTACGGGGAGAGGGCAGGGATATGGACCTAGGTATGGTTAGTATAGTAGACCTGAGTGATCTCCTGGACAAGTGTCGATCGCCTGGATTGGGGTCGGAGAGGAATTTCCCGGATTTTTTTCCCGAATTGGACCTGGGTTTTTATCCGGTTTTTTGCCTCCCCCAGGAGATCACGCGGTTCTTGGGGTGGAGAGGGGTGATAGCGGTATAGAGGGGAGGGTAGTGTCTTGTGTTCTGTGTCTTGTGTCTACTGTTTGTGGGTAAGTGTGTCTGTTTAGTGTTCAGCCATGAGTGAATGGCGGTGCGGGCTCGACGGACCTGATGGTCTACTCTCGCACCTACTTTCTATGATTCTATGATTCTATGAAACAGGCCCTTTGGCCCCTCAAGTCCACACCAACCAACCAACCACTACCTGTAAACTAATTCCATCCTCCACACCAGGAACAATTTACAGGAGCCAATTAACCTACAAATCAGCATGTGTTTGGAATGCGGGTGGAAACTGGAGCACCCAGAGAAAACCCACAGTACCAGGGAGAACATAAAAACTCCATATAGACAGCACCCATATTCAGACTAGAACACACATCTCTGGTGCTGCAAAGCAGCAACTCTACTGCTGCACCACTGTGCCACCCTCAAACACCACAAAGCAAAAAAAAAATCTGCCCTCTCAAACACCACATCCTTAATCTCTCTCATACCCATTGATGCTTGAAGCGCATTCAAATATACCACATGTACCCAGTTTTATTAAGTAGTCCCATAGAAAGTCTAGATGAAAATACTGCAGTCCTGCTATATCACAAAGCATAGTGGTCGGTCAAATAGTTAATGGAAGGAATGGAAGGAACACCCTCACCCTCAACAACTGAAGGGCTGAAGACCAGGCTGAAGCTTATGCAACCATATTCAGCCATAGGTACCAATCAGATGGTCCATCTTTGCTGCCACCCATGATCCCCACCATCACAGTATTTAGTCTTCAGTCCCTTCAATTCACTCGGTGATATTCACAAAATGGCTGTGAGCAGGTCAAACAGCAGATGCAGCGAGTATCGTTGATAGTAAAAAAAGACAAAGTGCTGCAGTAACTCTGTAGGTCAGGCAGCATCTCTGGAGAACATGGATTGATGACATTTCTGGTAGGGGCCATTCATGCTGCCTGATAAGGTGGCACAGTGGCACAACAGTAGATTTGCTGCCTTACTGCGCCAGAGACCCATGTTCAATCCTGACTACAGATGCTGTCTGTATAGAGTTTGTACGTTCTCCCTGCAATTGTGTGGGTGTCCTCCGGTTTACTCCCACACTCCAAAGACATACAGGTTTGTAGGTTAATTGGCTTTGGCAAGTAGCAAAATTGTCCCTCAGTGTGTAGTAATGCTAGTGTATGGGGTGATTAGTGGTTGTGGCAGACCCGGCAGAACAAAGGGCCCGTTTCCACAGTATCTCTACAGACTATTGTATTACTCCAGCATGTTGTTTCTATTTTTGTAAAGCAGAATCTGCAGTTCCTTTGTTCATCATTGATAGCAAGATTGATGATGGCTTCCACAATTTTGCTGATGGAGAGTTGGCCAATTGGGCAGTAGCCAGATTACATTTGCCCTTTCTTTGTGAACTGGGCATAACGGGGCAAGTTTCTACATTAGGTAAATACCAGTGTTTCAACTATACTGGAACAACTTGGATAGAGATGCATGTCTAGTTCTGATGTACGTCAACATACTGTAGCTGCGATGTGGCTGGGTTCTAGAGCCTTTACTATACTCTGCAAGAAATTGCAGAGAATGGCGGATGCAACCCAGACCATCCCACAACCTCCCTTCCATCGACTCCATTTACACCTCATGCTCAAGGCCACCAGCATAATCAAGTGCGAGTCTCACCCTGGCCGCTCCCTCTTCACCCCTCTCCCATCAGACAAAAGGTATACAAGTATGAAAATGCACACCTCCAGATTCAAAGACAGTTTATTCCCAGCTGTTATCAGGCAATTGAACCATCCTACCAACAAGAGCATTCCTGAACTACTATCTACCTCATTGTGGAGACCCTCGGCCTATCTCGATTAGATTTTACCGACTATATCTTGCACTATATGTTATTCACTTTATAATGCGTCTGTACACTGCGGATGGCTCGATTGTAATCATGTATTATCTTTCCGCTGACTGGTTAGCACACAAAAGCTTTTCACTGTATCTCAGTACACATCATAATAAACTAAACTCAAACACAGTACTTTCAGCAGGAACGGGGTACTGATTTTAGATGATCAGCTATGATCATATTGAATGGCGGTGCTGGCTCGAAGGGCTGAATGGCCTACTCCTGCACCTATGCTTCTAGGTTTCTGGATATCACATAGAGAATCAAGTTGCTTGGAGATTGGTGTCAAGATGGTGGAGATCTTACTTGAAGGACCATTCGACGATAGTTCTAGCTGAAAGTGGCTACAAATACTTTATCCTTCTTTTCAGCCCTCTTATGTTACTCCACACCATTGAAGCCGGGATATTCTTGGAGTCCCCTACTCTTGTTGGCTGCTTAATTGGACATAACCAGATGGTTATGAGATCACTTGACTGTGTATTGTGTGCTATCTTTGTTCTTTGGCAAGTAGTCACATACTGCAGCCTGCTCACATCAAGCCTCACCAGACACGTCATCGAGCCAAGTTTGTTCACCTGGCTAAATAGTATTGGATGAGTGAACAATGTGCCAAGCCAGATTACAGGGACAAAGCATAGGAACAGGCTCTTCTGCTCAAAGTCTCTTGCTGACCATACTCCCACCCAGTCCCATTGTATTTCACACTATTCCCCCATCAACTCCAGCTACATTCCACAACTGATCTAGACACCAGGGGAGATTAAACCCACACGGTCACAGAGCGTTCCAGGTGTTGATCCCACATATTGTTTCACTCACCAACAGCTGCAGACCTAGATTGGCAACCTGTCCTTCAGGGCTCAGCCAGTCTCTGGTGGTGCATCGCTGTCTGGTCACTGCTGGTGATGGACATTGAAGATTCCCACCCACAGTACATTCTTATGCCCTTGTCATTTTCAGTACTGCTCTGCAAGAGAAATCACTAACTAATCAACTCTGAAATGGTAGGTGGTGTTCCGGTTTCCTTACCCACACTTGACCGAATACAGTTCTTCAGACTGATTGCAATGGACTCTGGCATAATATCTAGAAAAAAGGCAATAGTATGTAAATAAGTTGATGCCAGGCAGTTGAATAATAGCAAAAAGGAGAGCAGCTGGAGAAACTCAGTAGGCAGGCAGCATCTGTGGAGAACATGGAGTTTCGGGTCGAGACCCTTCAGGTCAGGAGGTCGCGACTCAAAACGTCAAAAAATGCTGGAGTAACAGCAGGTAAGACAGCATCTCTGGAGAACATGGATAGGTTGAGACCCTTCAGGTTGACACCCTTCTTTATACACAGTCAAGGCAGCGACGATCGGTGGAGTCAATGGTCTCGGCCGGAGGGGGGCTCGAATGCAGGCATTAGTAGGTGTGGTCTGGAAGCAGCGAGGAAGATGTGTGGGCCGACAGTGGGTCCAGTCAAGAAGGCGGTGCGAGCTGCGAGTGGCGTGGGCAGCCAGGGCTGTAAGCATGAGCTAGGGGTGGCCAAGCAGCCATCAGTAGGTCCGTCCACAATAACAGAAATCCGTTATCAGGAGGCCCGTAGTGGAAATTCTCAGGTGACAGAAAGATTCATGAACTTAGTTCCTTTATGCACAGGTTTGGCTAAAGTATGCAATTACCAGTTGAGGAAGAACAACATTTCACAAGTACATCCAACCACATGGGCAATCAGCATTAACAAACCCTACAGAATTAATATACAACTGCTGCTCGATAGGCAATTGCATTTAATTGGCACAGTTAACAACAAATGCCCCAAAACTCTTTACAGCTACAAATAAATACATCAAACTCAATCACCGTTATAAATGCAGAAAACAAACCTTTGCACTTTATCTTGCACTAAATATTATTCCCTTTATCTTGTATCTATACACTATGGATGGCTTGATTGTAATCATGTATAGACTTTCCACTAACTGGTTAGTGCAAAACAAAAAGATTTTCACTGTACCTAGGTACATGCGACAAGAAACTAAAAAAAAAAAAACTACTAAACCTTCGTGCTTTAAATCGCCAACAATTAGCCAAGTTATATTGACCAAGAGTTCTACGGTATCAGCTCACCCGCGTTTGAGGTTCGGAGCCCAGGTTCCACTTGAGATAAAAGCTCCAAAATCTATTTCTCGGTGCCAGTGTGGAACAGTAAGAGTGCTACACTATCTATGGTGCAGTCTTTGCTAAACCTAAACTTACGTTCCAGACTTATGTAAAGTTCTCATTGCTCCATTTGAAAGACTGAGGCGAGTGTTATCGCAGCACAATACATCCTCATTCAATATTAACAGAAACTTCAACACCAAAATTGCTTTTGGGACCTTATTATGTTGTTTTTCCACTATTAAAATAAATGATATTCCATTAAAATTTAACTAGAAAGTGCTTTGGGACAATGCAGATATTTTAACATTCTTACTGTTAGACATTAGAGAGCCTGGGGAGCATTCACTTCCAGTCGGGATATTGCAATTGAATCAGTGATCTGCAATATTTTCCATGGATGGAGTAAGGCCTCATGGGGCACTTTGATGTGGCCAGCTCCTTCCACCTTTATAGCTGGGCTGTTCTGTAGGCTCAACACATGGACCGGCCAATGCCTGTCAGATGCTCCTTCCCCACTTGAAATGGTCACGGAAATCAGTAGAAACATTGCCAATTTTGATGGCTGCCATGCAAATACCCTGGAAGCTTTTCCTGTGTTCATGGGACAGCACAGTGGCGCAGTGATAGAGTTGCTGACTCACAGCGCCAGAGACCCGGGTTCGATCCTGACTACAGGTGCTGTCTTTATTGTATGTTCTCTGTGACCATATAGGTTTTTTTCCAGGTGCTCTGGTTTAGATTAGATAGCCTTTATTGTCATTCAGACCGAAGTCTGAACGAAATTGCAGCAGTCATACATACAATACAATACAATAAAAAACAACAATAAACACATATTAACATCCACCACATTCCTCCCACATTCCAAAGACGTGCACGTTTGTAGGTTAATTGGCTTCTGCAAATAGCCCCTAGTGTGTAGGATGCGAAAGTGGGATACCATAGAACTTGTGCAAGGGTGATTGTTGGTCGGCGGGAACTCGGTGGGCCAAAGGGCCTAATTCCACGCTCTATTGCTAAAATAAACCAAATCTGCTAGTATCTTCCACTACAGAGCTCGAAATGGAAGATATGTAGCCTTACCATTAGAGCCAACAGAGTCCAATTAGAGTCTAAAGACAGGCAACATTGGTCTGGGAGGGAATGCTGATGCAGGTTTGCTCACCCTTCCAGGGGATTTGGATCAATTTGCAGTCAAGCAAGCCCTTAAACTCACCTTCAACAAGCATCCTGCTGGAGCGGAGCCAAATCTAGAAGACCAATGGAAAACTGCTCAACATGCAGTGCCTGAGGTCTGAAGACAAGGTTCCCCCCCCCCCCATTCAAAAGCACATTTGCGCCTGGAAACATCAAGAGGCAGAGTTTCAAGCCACCATCAATTCAGTCACTGAAGCATGCAAGAAGTTGGGAATTACACAAAACCAGCAACAGAAGAGGCCCCCCATTTCACTCCTAGAGTATAACGCCACCCTCTAGCAAGTAGTTTCAATACAGGATTCTGGAAAACATACACCACTTCCCACGTCAAGGACAGTCACGAGTGTGTAGGGATTACTGTAAGGGGCGGATAATGCATCTGTGCATGGCACCAGTGCTCAGAATTATCATTGAGGTGGTTTTGATGCCCATCCTTCCGATTGTGGCATATGGGCCGGGTAATAGAAGATCCAGTTGCAGAGAGGGGTGCAGAGTCCTAGGTCCATAAGTTTAGAGAAGAGTTTTGTTGAATTATGGTGTGGAAGCCGGAGCTACAGTTAATAAATAGGAGAGACTGATACAAGTGTCCATGTTTTCCAGAAGTTCCAGCGATGAACATATGACTGGGGATATGGCAGCTGCTACCCTTCTTTTTAGCTGGGACCTTAAACTTTATTTCTTTACTGGATACTGACAACATTTAGTGTCCATCCCAAAGAAACTCAAATTAGCTTTCTCAGATGGATGCAAAAGACGGATAATATCGAGCAGATTAATTTGTAGAAACATTCAATTTTATTCCCTGAAAAAGGCACCAAAACAGATTTTAATTAATTTAACCACATCTCAATATAACATAATCATCTTAGCCAAGTTACTCTTGTAAGAGGGAACTTGCTTCACACTAAAGTAATGCAAATAACCTCAAGTAAATCTCAAAATTTGTTAAAAGTTCCATCAGATCTTTTTGATTGGGTCACCCAGACCAGTTGTATGTTTAACTTCAAGTTGTAATAAACACCAGAGATAGATACAAAAAGCTGCAGTAACTCAGCGGGTGAGACAGCATCTCTGGAGAAAAGGAATACGAGACGTTTCTTCTTCAAACAGAGTCTGGGGAAAGGGAAATAAGATAGACAGTGATATAGAACAAAATATATACAAAAAGTAATGATGTTCAAGGAAAGGTGGAGCCTAAATGGTCCACTATTGGCTGTGGGGGTAGGTGATAACAAGTTATACAGACAGTGAAACTCAACAGAATGACAATGAAACTAGTACGACGACTAGGGTGGGGGGAGGGACGGAGAGAGGGGATGCAAGGGTTACTTGAAGTTATAAAACTCAATATTCATAGCACTGGGTTGCAAGCTGCCCAAGCGAAATAAGAGATGCTGTTCTCCAACTTGCATTTGGCCTCCCTCCAACGATGGAGGAGGCCCAGGACAGAAAGGGCAGTGGAGGAGTGGGAAAGAGAGTTGGTGTTTGGCAACCAGAAGATCACGTAGGCCAAGGCGGACTGAGCGAAGGTGTTTAGTGAAACACCAAACACCACATGGACAGGGCCGCACATTATAGCTCAAGTTCATGCTTACTCAAAGCAAAGACAGTACATACAAATTCCAGCTAAAGAAGAGCACAAATCAAATTCCTTCCCATACGTGCGTGACAACGCACCAAATAGCAGAATCAATGCCTGTAGTGAAACAGGTTTGCCACCAAATTCAAGAGAACCACCCAAAAATATTTAAGAGTTTACGGTAAGAACTTGCCATTTGATGCCAAGCACCATTCCAATGGGATCCCAGCATTCTAACAGAATGGCCAATCACAAAAGAACTAGTAGAACTTCAGTCTGAAGAAGGATCTCGACCTGAAATGTCACCCATTCTTTCTCTCCAGAGATGCTGCCTGTCCCACCGAGTTACTCTAGCATTTTGTGCCTACCTTCGATTTAAACCAGCATCTGCAGTTCCTACACAAACTGGTGGACCCGAGTGGTCCACTAGCTTGGACAACAAACCCGGAAGGATAAAGCGCAGCTTAACCAATAACTATGATCTGATATACGATAACTGGCTGCAAAGAGATGTCAGGCAACATCATTGATGATTGTGCGACCCTACCTGATGACCTGAATGCTTTTTATGCTTTCTTTGAGCAGAAGGCCAAAAGGGTGATCACACCCATCCCTTCAAACTCGGGTGTGCCATTTCTCAGGGTCACAGTTGCAGAGGTTAGATGAGCCTTCCTGAGGGCGAACCCACAGAAAGCAACTGGCCCAGGAGTTCCTGGCCGTGTCCTTAGTAGTTGCATGGACCAGCTAGCGGGAGTATTCACAAACATCTTTAATCTCTCCCTATTCCGTTCTGACCTGCTTCAAGACAACCACATTCATCCCAGTGCCGAAGAAAAGCAAGATCTCAAGCCCAAACGGCTACCGTCCAGGGGCTTTGACATCCACCATCATTAAATACTTTGAAAGACTGGTTAGCACGCGACAAAAGCTTTCACTGTACCTCGGTACATGCAACAATAAACATTTTTAGAAGGTGCATAATAAAAATTGAACCATGCTCAAGTTAAAGGTGATTGAAGTAGCAAAAACTTCAAGTTTGACTTTGAATTAAAAAAATCAACCCAAAATTACTTCTCTAGGGCCAGAGATGCTGCCTCACCCACTGAGTTTCGCTCCATAGATGCTGCCTTGCCCACTGAGTTTCCCCAGCATTTTTGTCTACTCTCTCTGGGCCAGAGTGCTTACTAAGCGGTTAATAGAGATTGGTAGAGCATTAAAAATTCAAAATGGCAAAAGGGTATTTTCCATTTGCAAGCACCCAAAATGTGTCGAATTCCCTATTCCATTGATTACAAAGAAAAACAACACAGCACAGAGAGGGAGGGGCAGTGAATGGTCACTGACAGTGACAGCAGGATTTCAGCACCAAAATCCTGACGTTGTGATCAGTCAGATTGAGAAAGATTGTCAATGCCAAATATTTGTCATCATTACGAACAGACGAAGGTTGCCTCATTTAAAAGAAAATGCACAAGCTCTAGACCAAGAACAATTTCACAGAGTGATATATCACAAACAATCAAAACCAAAGCAGTGTCCATGAATGTTACACTAGCAGGAAAACGACCATCATTCATATTAACATGTTATTTTCATTGCACCCTAATGATAATTTCCTTCTGTACCCAATTGTGTCATTTATAGAATATCTACCAAACCTGGAACACAACTCTCCTTGATTTCCTACCCTTCAGCCACCCCTTCCCCCAACTTTCTGAGAAAGTCACAAGATAACTTCATTTCTAGAAACTACGTATTCGTGTATAAATATATATTTCTAGGATGACAGAATCCTGGGGAAAAAAAAGTTTAAACGTTTCTAATACATTCATTTTATTTGTAATATTCATTTTAAGTACACATTTATGCACATGCAGTTCAAAGATATTAATAGTATTGCAACTGCAGCTATTCAAACCTCAACAATACACCAATCACCCCAATACCCACGGCACCTCCAATTGAAAACCTAGAGCCAAGAACATCAGGATAGTTCACCGAGAAATCACCGAGGCAAACATAAGAAAGTCTTGACTGACACTCTGCTTGGCTGAAGATTGCTGGAATAAATTATGTGCACAAAGCATGTACAACAATCAAGAAGATGCTGACAGGAAACTAAAGGTCATTTCAGAAAGTGTCCTATAAAAATCAGTCTACCCAATAGCGCATTTTAAAAAGCTTCCAATTTGGAAGCTGCAACATAATTATGTGGATTTATAAAATATTTTGCTTAAGCAACTATTAACCCTTCTATCAAATTCAAATTTGCAGCTACTTCAAGTTTTGACTTAAGTACAGAGTAATATTTCACTAGACCGGCACTCATTGGATTAAATTAAGTCTTCATGCTCCAAAAAACACCTTATATGTGGAATAAAAGCAGGTGTTATTTTTACTTATTTATTTTAATCGTCTCATAAAATTCTAGTTACGAGTTTTGACAATTTCCTCTTGCTACAGCCATTGAAGACACTGCAGTTTCCATGACAATTACTCCAAATGGTCAGATTTGTTGGTTTAATTTCAAAAGACACTAAACACTCAAAAATTACATCAATTACTGCTTTGTGAAACATGTTGCATTTTCAAGAAAATAAATGTTTTCTTAAAAAAATTAAGAATCCTTGTGGTAGTTAATTTCTGTCTTTCCTTACTCAACAATTAATTAATTCAAAACACAGCAGACTGTAGCATGGAATGAAGATACAAGACTGGATTCAGACAAGTGTCAGTCCAGCCTTTAGTACAAAAGATAGACACAAAATGCTGGAGTAACTCAGTGGGACAGGCAGTATCTCTGGAGAGAAGGAATAGGTAACGTTTCAGGTCGAGACCCTTCTTCAGACCTTCTGGTTTAAACCAGCATCTGCAGTTCCTTCATACACAACCTTCAGCACAGGTAGGACAAAATATTAGATCACAATACAGATATAGTACCAATAGTGATGTACAAGTTGGCTATTTGGCATTTAATACAAAATAACCTTGCATCAATGGCACATAAAGTGGACATAATGCTCCTTCAGTTTACACTGAAACAAAGTGCTTATCAGATTCACATTCAAGTCTTCCCTAAGCTTTTAAAGAAAAGAAAATAGAGCACTGGAGTAACACAGTAGGTCAGGCAGCATCCCTGGAGAACATGGACAGTCAACATTTCGGGTTGGGACCTCATTTCAGATCCGAAACGCCACCGAATCTTGTCATCCACAGATGCTGCCTGACTCGCGTTTCCAGCATCAGGGGTTCCTGTGACTAGCATTTTAAGAAAACCTTTGATAGAACTAATTTTTAAACTCATCCAATGCCTAACAGACATAAAAACCATAGGGTTAGCAGAAAGGTCAGCAAGTCATTTGGTTGCAACAGGTGCATCTTGAGTTGAAATAAGCAATAGAAATTCCACAGGTAATAAAAAACGATTTTGATTTGGGACAGAGTTTGTGCATTGAAATAGTTAAATCCTTGCCCAGAAAGAAAACGGGGAAACCTAGAAATTTCAACTTAAGTCAGGGGTCTGTAACCTTGTTCTGCATAGGGACCAGTATGCATGTCTGTGAGCGGATGGCGGGCCACATCTATCACATGTACACATGGATCCCGCCCCCATCCCGGATCACAGAAGATGCGCGGCTGTGCCAGCGGCTTTGCGCAGGATGCGGTACAGCCAGAGCTCAGTGCTCGTCTGCTCTGCCATTGCGGCCATCAGCACAGGCCTGCTTGCGTCACCGCGCCTGGGCGCTGCGGCCTCGGGAGGTATCGGAGACGACGAAAGTCTGCGGGCCGGATGATTATGGGGGGAAAAAAAAATACACCTGCGGGCCGGATGATTTCAGGTTGCGGGCCGCATTCGGCCCAGAGGCCATAGGTTGCCGAACCCTGACAAGTCAATGGGGAAGAGTTTTTAAAAATACAAAAATTATGAGAAACTAAACCAACAGCTACATGGCCAAAAACAAATAGAAAGAAAAAACAATGCAGGTTTTTGTTTTAAAATGGAAAATAACATTGACCAATTTGATTTTATTCAAGGTATGAGGGAGAGTGAAGTGGGTAATGTAATCAATGTGGAGAATAGAGATGATGCACAAAACTCTGCGATTATGGATGCAACAGTGCATTATCTGAACTTTGATCCCTCTGATCCCAGGGTTTGGAAAGCAAGAGGTGAAGCATAAACTGCAGACCAGAGTTGGGCTGAAGGGCCCATTTCCATGCTGTACAACTCCATGAGTATGACTCCATGAAACATCATGCTAGAGCACAAATGAAAGAGTGTTCAACTTTGGATACTACACTGTAGCAAAGGCACATCATTTCAGAGTAATTTACCAAATTTGTTCCACAATTACTTGAATGGCCGAGAGGAGTTGAGACCACAAGCCATGGAGCAGAAGGCCAAGAGAAAGCCAAGCATTAGTAGATGCATTTTAAACCATGCAAAGTTATGTAGTGTAACTATAAATAATGAAAATTGATTTGTCATCACCAGATAACATAGATTTTATATGTTAATAAAATGACAGTGCTGACATAATGCAAAGGGTCAGACAGCATCTCTGGAGAACATGGATAGGTGTCATTTCAGGTTGAGAACCATCCCAAAACATCACCTGTCCATTTTCTCCAGAGATGCTTCAGAAGGAACTGCAGATGTTGGTTTACACAGAAGATAGACACAAAATGCTGGAGTAACTCAGCGGGACAGGCAGCATAACATCACTTGATAGAAGGAATGGGTGACATTTCAGGTCGAGTCCCTCCTTCAGACTGAGAGTCAGGGGAGAGGGAGACGCACAGATAAGGAAGGGTAAGGTGTGAAAAAGAGACATCAAAGGAGATGGTGCTCAAGGAAAATGTAGAATAGATCATTGTTAGCTTGGAAAAGGTGACAACAAAGCATACAGAGATAAAATTTAATCAGGCAGCTTACACCCCAGCAGTATGAATATTGACTTCTCTAACTTCAAGTAATCCTTGCTTTCCCTCTGCCTTCTTCCCTCCCCTTCCTAGTTCTCTGACCAGTCTGACTGTTCCCCTGATTAAATGTTATCTCTGTATGCTTCTGTGTCTCCCTCTCCTCTGGTTCTCAGTCTGAAGAAGGGTTTTGACCCGAAACATCACCCATTCCTTCTACCCAGAGATGCTGCCTGTCCCGCTGAGTTACTCAAGCATTTTGTATCTAACTTCTCCAGAGATGCACCCTGACCCATTGAGTTATTTCAGCACTGCCGTTTTTTTTGTAAACCAGCATCTGTAGTTGACCCAAAACGTCACCTCTCCATTTTTCTCCAGAGATGATGCCTGACCCACTGACTTACTCCAGCATTTTGTGTCTAGTTTCTTTTTGAACAGATGCAGTAATGATATTTCCCCAAATTGGGGTACCTAGAAAGAGGGGGTCATGATCTCAAAATGAGTAGTCAGCCACTCAGGGCAGACAAGATGATATTTCTACAATAGACAACAGATGCAGGAGTAGGCCATTTGGCCCTTTGAGCCAGCACCGTCATTCACTGTGATCATGGCTGATCATCCACAATCAGTACCTGTTATAACTCCACTATCTTTAACTCTATCTAACTCTCTCTTGAAAGCATCCAAAGAATCAGCCTCCACTGGCTTCAGAGGCAGAAAATTCCAGATTCACAGTTCTCTGGGTGAAGAAGTTTTTCCTCATCTCCGTTCTAAATGGCCTACCCTTTATTCTTAAACTGTGGCCCTTGGTTCCGTACTCCCCCAGTATCCTGTCTCCAGCATGTCCAGTCCCTTAATAATCTTATATGTTTCAATAAGATCCCTTCTCATCCTAAATTCTAGTGTAGACAAGCCCAGTCGCTCCATTCTTTCAACATATGACAGTCCAGCCATGCCAGGAAATAACCTTGTGAAGGCAGAGAAGGCAGGTACGGGATACTGAGTTGGATGATCAGCCATGATCATATTGAATGGCGGTGCAGGCTCGAAGGGCCGAATGGCCTACTCCTGCACCTAATTTCTATGTTTCTATGTTTCTATGAACCTAGGCTGCACTCTAGGAATCTAGCAAATTTATCAAATTTGGTGACTAAAACGGCACACAATACTCCAGGTGGTCTCACCAGGGCCCTGTTAAACTGCCGAAGGACCTATTTGCTCCTGTACTCAACTTATCTTGTTATGAAGGCCAACATGCCATTAGCTTTCTTCACTGCCTGCTGTACCTACATGCTTACTTTCAGTGACTGATGTACAAGGACACCCAGATCTCGTTATACTTCCCTTTTTCCTAACTTGACCCCATTCAGATAATAATCTGCCCCTGTTCTTGCCACCGAAGTGGATAACCTCACATTTATCCACATTAAACTGCATCTGCCATGCGAGCTGAGGAGAGCTGCTGGAATTCAGTTGGCTTGATTGTAATCATGTATAGACTGGTGGAATACGGGGTTGGTGCATAGAGACGCTGAGATAGAACATCAGCCATAATCATATGAAAATACCGAACAACTTAGTCCAACACCGAACTTAAACTCCCGTTTTATATTTCGTATGTTCTAATATGAATCACCTGCATAAACAGGAGGATTTTAAAAATCACCCCTTCCACACAATCCATCAGGTCAATCTACAAAATATCACCGTCCAACGACCAATAATGGCAAAAGCCGACAAACACGTAGCATCTCAGAATTGCGTTAGTTAACTGTATGTTAAAGTAATTCAACTAAATACCAAAGGTTTACCTACCGGCTTCGGCATTTTGTCTCCTTCCTCGCCAGCAGACAAGCACGATAGAGTCAATGTAATCCCCCCCCCCTGTCTGTTGAGTACATCAAATAGAAAAGAGCTAAATGCAAAGTATCAATTACATGCTTTGTTTAATTATACTCTGAATTACAAGATATCTGTACAGTACGTTGCATTAAATAATTACCTAGCTCAGCTCTCGCTTACTGATTGGCGGCTGCGTCGTTTTTTTTCTCCGAGTCGGCAAACGAAAACGGCAACACGTTAAATGAGATTGATGGTCGGCGCGGCCATTGAGGACGGTAGAGGGGCGGCATGAGCGACTTACGCCTCCAAGGCCACCCCGCCACTCGCCGGCTGCTCGCCTCGGCCTCCACCACCCATTGGCTGGTGGCACAACTGGCAACAGTAACGGTTTTACTAAACCAATCAGAGCTGCCGGAAGGCGGGATCTCCACGTTCCCAGGGATTGTCCAATTTGATTTAACAGGAGTGAACACAAACTTGGGTTTTAATTTATTATTTGGCGCTTACGGACAGGTTTAAGCAAGGGAAGGGCACTCAGAAATCAGCGCAGGGAAATATACCAAACTAAGATGAACAAGTATTTAAATAAAGGCGCCATCATAAAAATAACAGATTCACCATTAAATAGATATTTTTTGCACGAATCTATTTTTCTGTTCCGATAACATAAAGGGCAAAGAAAATGATGCTGGCATAGTACATTCAATAGACTGACACAGTAACACCTCTTTACTTGCGGGAGAATGCAATTTTTTGTTAAGTATCCGTGTCAAATGTAATGTTATAATTACACTTCGTACGAAGCAATATTGTCACAAGCCAGGATTTGAATAACGTGAAATAATTAGTTCTACACTTACACGCACTAAACAGTTTAAATAGTTTTAAAAGGGTTGAAAACAATATTGATAATCGTGCTGATTTTAATGCACGACAAAAAACGACATAAATAACACACAAGTAGATATTCCACAATGTGATTGATCTCTTTGTCCTGAAGTTTCCAAATATACCCATTCATTCAACTGTTGCAGTTCAGTCTTACTCAACCAGTTTGTTGCCATGTTTCAACATTGAAACAAAAAAGCAGACGCAATGTTACCAATTAAATACTGAACAGAGTTCAGTGCAATGTTATTATTGGTAAGGTACACAAAAAGCTGGAGAAACTCAGCGGGTGCAGCAGCATCGCTGCCTCGGGTCTATGTGTTGTTTTTTTTTCCACGGTCATTTGAAGAAGTTGTCTCTGAGCAGAGGAATGTAGCGGTAAGACCCGGCTTCATTAATACCTTCAAGGCCTGAGACAAGGGAGAAGCATTGGGGCAGGGAATTCCTTACACGCGTTACTGGCTTTGCTCTTGAAGTAAGGCAAAAATAGAAGCAGAATTTACCTGGGCGTAAAAACCGACCTCTCTAGAGGTCACGTGAGGAAAAGAACTCCCAAACAAATTGTCCTTCTCAAATTTCTCTGCTATTGATGATGAAGCGATGCAATTTTCAGCGGGAGGATCGCAACATGGCCGCCAGCGAGTGCAAGGCGTGGTTGCCTCTGACACATCTCTGTGCCGCCGTCAGCTACTTGGCGCTGCCTGCCTGCGCCCCCCTCCCCCTGCCCGCCCCCTCCCCTACTCCCTGTAAACTGAGACGGTGCAGCGATGCCAGAGGTGACCGAGGGAGCTGGCCTGGAGCAATGGAAGCTGTGCCAATGACCCGGTGACAGTGCGCAGCGATCACCCAGTGTTCCGGACACCGCTTATCTGTTCGGCTGCTTCTTCAGCACCTGCGGCGCTCGGACTCGTTCCCAGGCCAGGGAAGGATGCAAATTGATTTATGTTCAATATTTCGTCTTTTTACCTTTGCTTGGCATCAAACGAATCCCCAAACCTACCTGCCGCATATGTGAAAAGTAGGATCTGCAAGCGGGCATCTGCAAACTCTAGCACCTGCAGTTTTATTTTGCATTTCATGGAGATTTTGCCAATTATTTATTCGCCTTTTGCTTTACTAATATATATGTGAAAAGATCTTCCTATATTTGCATAACCACATTCCCAGTAGAAAAGATTGTCAAGAACATAATTGAAAGCGTTTTATTTTAATTACTGTTTTAAAACATGCAATTTGATGTAACTAAATCCATCGACAGTAACAATTTTAAGTAATCAGAACATATGTTCCTAACTTGGGCTGCCCAGACTTATTCCCAGTTCGCCCGGCCACATGTCGCAAGTTTGGGAACAGGCACTGCGCGCTATTCTGACTGCGCAAGCCATGATTAATGAACAGTAACGATGTCAAAAATAAGAGCAGAACTAAGAACACCCATTGTTCTATCACGCACGAATGCTACTGCAGATTCTGGCATGGTCTGAAGAAGTGTCTCGACCCGAAACATCACCTATCCATGTTCTCCAGAGATGTGTAGGAAGGAACTGCAGATGCTGGTTTATACCGAAGGATAGGCACAAAATGATGGAGTAACTCAGTGGAACAGGCAGCATCTCTAGATAGAAGGAATGGGTGACATTTCGGGTCGTGACCCTTCTTCAGGCTTCAACGTTTTCAAAGATGTTGCCCGACCTGCTGAGTCCTTTCAGGTTAGGCAGAGATTCACATGCACCTCCTCCAACCTGAATCTGGATCTGGATGTAGTATGCTGAAAAGTTCTAGATAGAGCATCACTCAGCACTGGACAATTTTTTTACATTTTATCAAGTCAATTAATTAAACCTGTCACTTCTTTGGAGTGTGGGAGGAAACAGAAGATCTCGGAGATCGAACCCAGGTCTCATGCTGCGCCACCATGAATCTCTGCCTCATCTACTGTATCCGTTGTTCAAGATGTGGACTCTTATACATCGGCGAGACCAAACGCAGACTGGGCGATCGTTTCGCGGAACACCTTCGCCCAGTCTGTGTGAACGAACCTGATCTCCCGGTTGCTGGACACTTTAATTCTCCTTACCATTCCTACACATCCCTTTCTGTCCTCGGTCTCCTGCAGTGTCAGAGTGAGGCGAAACACAAATTGGAGGAACAGCATCTCATATTTTGCTTGGGCAGCTTACAGCCCAGTGGTATGAATATTGACTACTTCCGGTAGTCCCAGCATTCCTTCTCCCTCTATCCCTCGCCCACCCAATTCGCACTAGCTTCTAATTTTCACCATACAGACAGATAACAATGACCTGTTTCCTTTACCATCATAATTTTTTTTTGCGTAGCTTTCATTTGTTGTTCTTTATCTCTCCACATCACCGTCTATATCTCTCGCTTCCCTTATCCCTAAACAGTCTGAAGAAGGGTCTTGACCCGAAACATCACCCATTCCTTCTCTCCAGAGATGTTGCCTGTCCTGCTTACTCCAGCTTCTTGTGTCTTATCTTCACCATCTATGTTGTCAGTGGATAATACCTTCTTGCACCGTCGCCAATGGCTCAAATACAAACAGAACTACCAGAGAATGAGGACCTAATTCCGGTTGCCAGGATACCATGCATGACCTGTACGATGCTTATACAGAACAGTATTGTTTGTGTAATTTGGCACCTGCAGATATTTGTGGGGTCAAATTGCCCTGGACATCAGTGAGTTCACACAGTGAACATTTGCTGGAAATATTCAAGTTAATGATATCACTCAATATGCAATGCTGATTTGATGCCAGCACATTCATTTCCTGCAAAAGACTCCAGATACTGGCTTCTCGAGCTCAGACATGTGCCCAGAAATAAGTTGGTCCATTTTACCAGCCATATTTAAAGAGTTATCCACTAACTCTCCATAATTTATCCTAAATGCCTGAACTGTCTAATCTCAAGGCTGGCCATTTTTAGAGAGCAGAATCTCTAATATCCTGTCTTCCCCCATTTGTGATTATAACTGTTTATTGTCTGATATCAGGATCTTTTGCTCGAAATATTGCATTTTCCAAAATGTTTTAATTTCTCAGATGTACGATTAAATATTTGTCTTAAGTCTGTTAACGCAGTCTCAGCAGGGCTGGATTTAGATGAAGAGAGGCCCTAAGCTATTTGAGCATCTATGATCTTTGTCACAGAGAGCGGAGTGAGAGTGGGGGAGAGGAAGGGAGAGGGAGCAGGCAGGGAGAGAAGGAGGGAGGGTGAGAGAGAGAGAGAGAGAGAGAGAGAGAGAGAGAGGGAGGGAAGGGGAGAGAGGGGAGGAGGCCAACAGGAGGAAAGGGAGAGAGAGGGGGAGGAGAGGGCAGGGAGAAAGGGGGAGAGAGGGAAGGTGAGAGATTTGTGAGAAAGATAGGAAGTTGGATACAGGGTGTAAAGTCAAGGGGGCTTTTGAGTTCTTTTTTGTCGTGAGTCTTTCAGACGTTTTTTCTACATCCAAGGGGATTTCTGGACAGACGTTATAATAGAAGAGGCGAAGGTGGGCACTGCGAGACGAGGGGAGTGGAGGGAGGAGGAGCCATCTTGGTGAACGGCTGCTAGCAGCAGCCGTCCGTCTTAAATTCGTTTTTTTTTTAGTTTTTAGTGAGTCCTGTTTTTTTGTTTGTAGGGGATATGGTCTTTTAATGTGGGGGGTAGGTGTTACTTTATTTATAGGTCCCTACCTGGTCGGTGTGGCAGCCTTTTTTCCGGGCTGCCCGTCGACCCGTCGTCGTGGCCTACCAGCGGGCTTGGAGCGCCGTTTCTTGGCGGGAACCACCCAGCACCTCGGCCTGGGTGGCGGCACAGCATTGGAGCGCTGGAGCGGAGCGGAGCGGGCGATGCCTTGCCTGGGTCGCCGCGCTGGAGCTCTGGCGAGCTGGACCGCCGTGAGCAACATCTCCGGGCGGCGGGTTTGCGGAGAGGAGAGGCGGCGTGCGGAGAGGCGGCGTGCGTAGAGGCGGCAAGGCGGCAGTGCGGAGAGCGGGCGCCGACTTTGTCATTGGGAGCCTGGGAGCGCCAAACCGGCGCGGCCTTGTCGGCTTCGGCAGCCGCGGTCTCCAACCAAGAAGCGGCCGTTCCAAGTGGCCCAGCCGCCGAAAGGACTCTCCCGACGCCGGGGCAAGACCACCCGGTGAGAACGGCCAGGGACATCGGGCCTCCGTACAGGCAATTGCGGTGGCCTCAATAGGCCTGACTTTGGGGTGATCATGGGGTGGGGACTGGACATTGTGCCTTCCTCCACAGTGCTATCCACTGTGGGGGGATGATTTTTTTGTCTAACTGTAGTCTTGTAGGTCTGTGTCCAAGATGGCTGCCGTGAAGAGAGAGTGGACGCTGGCACGATTTGGTTGCCGCTGCTCTCTCTTCACACTGTGTTTTTGATTTTCTGTTTTTGGATTGAATTCTGTTTTTAATTTGTGTCATTGTGATGTCTTTAATTACTTGTTTTACTCCGATTATATGTTTTTATTCCGATTACTATGTAAGGTGTCCTTGAGATGTATGAAAGGCGCCCATTAAATAAAATTTATTATTATTATTATTAGTGGAGAGAGGTCACTGAAGGAAAGAATGTGGAGGAGAAGGTGGGAAGAGCGAGGGTAAGAGACAGCAAGAGAAAGGGTAGAGGGAGAGACCGGGGGATGAGAGAGAGAGAACTGCGGGGACAAGCGGGTCAGATTGTGAGGCCATGAGAGGAGAGAAGGGGTGGGTGGGTCGGGGAGAGATGGGCAGACGGAGAGACTGAAATGAAACGGAGAGATAAAGTAGCGAGTGAGAGAGAGAGGGAGAGAGAGAGGGGACGGTGGGGTTTTACACTAGAGGCCAAGAGGAGGGACCAAAAAAAAGACGATTTGTGTGGTATTTGGTAAAATAATAGTAATCTGAAGACGCCATGACCAAAGCAAGGATACTAGAGCGGAGACGGAAGCCGGTTACGGAAATGGCGCTAAAGATTACCCGTGACCTACTACGGCTTTTTCGTCGAGTGGACTATCTTGCTCCGCTCCATGATCTTTGCTTTGTCCAGTGTCCGCCCGTAAAACTCTCTCCTCCTTCCGGTTGCCGATCTTCGGAGGCGGTTCCCTCGATAGACTGCAGCAATATGGCAGGAAAGCTGTGAGAAGTGATGCATCGTTAGCACTTTTGCCATCCAGTTTTGTCTTGTAGAAGGTGATGGTGTGCACTTGCATTTCCTTGCAAACTACCATGTGAACTTATGGCCAACCGAGAGGCCAGTTTTACATCAATTTAACATTTCAGTTAAACCCCATCCAAAATGCAGCATTTTTGACAATACCAATCCAATTGCTACTGTGGTAATCAATTTTGATTATGTAGTCCAAACCTCTGGTAGAATTTAAACTGGAAGTATAGTAAATATTATCTTCTATATTAAATGTATCTTGTATAATCTGTATTCAAAAGTAGTTTGTCAGTGGGGCCCATTCTCAGGTCACAGGCCATTTGGTCACAGACCATTTGCTCGTTCACTATGACACATTCCTTAGCTCTGCTATAGCACAAAGGGCTCGGGGTTCTATCTTATACTAGTCTAAGATAGAAAGGCACCACCGGATTCTGTGATCCAGTCTTTAGCTACATTTAATTATACTCATGTTGAGATTAGAGATAAGACAGATGTGCAGGGCAAAAGATTTCTTATGTTTATAAAAACTGAGGTGGCTATGCTTTGAGATAGAGATGGTGGTCTGCAGATGTAAACATCCTTTGAGTAATGCTGTCAGTGTGAAAGCAAAGCCATAAGGAGGCCCAAAGATGAGGTTGGAATTCCATCCCCTGGAGATCGCAAGAGAAGGGGAGGGTGTGTGAGCTAGCCAAGAAGCAATTGTCATTTGTCAAGTGTGACATTTATACGACCCCTGTGTGCTAGAGATAGGAGGTGTGTGTTTGCAAAGATAGAGCAAATTCATACTTTTAAAGTTTATAATACAAGGTAATGTTAGTTTATGCGAATTATAATGAGTCCATCTGGGAAATATATTGTGCTTTAATTAGGATTATAAACATTAGACCCTGTGTTTAGATCTGTAGTTTAGGAGGTAACATTCTTCCCCAAGACGTATAGAGTTTAATGGGAACAATGTCTTGTTTATATAAATTGAGTGACCACTGTATCTCTTATATTTTGAGGTGGGTTTTGGGAATTGAGTCCACTTTTCTTGGATATCACTTTGTTAAAATGAAACGACTGAACAAAGAAGTCAAAAGCACATGGCAAGGGGCCACGAGGGGAAGTCATGTGATTACCTATATCAGTTGCAAATATGGAAATGTACTGGAAAGGAGGGGATAAGTGGGAGCAAGTGATTGGCTGGTAATGAGGGAATATCGGCAAATGATTGGATATGGAAATGTAACAGGGTTGGATAGGGAAATGTACTTCTTGAAGAATTCTCCGCATGGCCTGAATTAATTTGAGTATTGAAAACCATGACAAAAGCCATCTGATTCATAAGCCAATGTGCTGAGACCAGAACAAAAATGTCAGCATCTGTAGCAAATGGTGTGCTCTTTCAGTGGTAACCTATTCAGTGGTAGATAGAGGCAAAAAAATGAAGAAAAATTATTTGTTGAAATTACATGTGAAAATTAACATTATTATTACCGTTATTATTATAGCCAAGTATATCAGGCAACTTATGCTTGCAATGCAGTTTGAAATGACATGTTTAATGGAACAATGCCTGTTCTTCAACAAGGTGAATCAATGCCAAACCACAAATTATTAGACAATGAAGGAAAAGTAAAACTTAGTTAATATGTACCAATTTCCTTTTATGATCCTGTTTTATAAATATTCAGATTCAGATTCAGATTCAACTTTAATTGTCATTGTCAGTGTACAGTACAGAGACAACTGAATGCAGTTAGCATCTCCCTGGAAGAGCGACATAGAATATGATTTCAATAAATAAATCTATTTACATGCATACAGTCATAGACTTCTTTTTCCTGTGGGAGGAGGGGGGAGGGGGGGGTGATTGGCAGTCACCGAGGTACATTGTTGAGTAGTGTGACAGCCGCAGGGAAGAAGCTGGTCCGGCAACGGAGAGACCTGTAGCGCCTCCCAGATGGTAGAAGGGTAAACAGTCCATGGTTGGGGTGAGAGCAGTCCTTGGCGATGCTGAGCGCCCTCCGCAGACAACGCTTGCTTTGGACAGACTCAATGGTGGGGAGCGAGGAACCGGTGATGCATTGGGCAATTTTCACCACCCTCTGCAGTGCTTTCCGGTCGGAGACAGAGCAGTTGCCATACCATACTGTGATACAGTTGGTAAGGATGCTCTCGATGGTGCAGCGGTAGAAGTTCACCAGGATCTGAGGAGACAGATGGACCTTCTTCAGTCTCCTCAGGAAGAAGAGACGCTGGTGAGCCTTCTTGACCAGAGTTGAGGTATTGTGGGTCCAAGAGAGGTCATCAGAGATGTTGACCCCCAGGAACCTGAAGCTGGAAACACGTTCCACCTCCGTCCCGTTGATGTGGATGGGGGTGTGCGTGCCACCCCTGGACTTCCTGAAGTCTACAATGAGCTCCTTGGTCTTCTTGGAGTTAAGGGCCAGGTTGTTGTCAGCGCACCATGCTGCTAGGAGCTGGACCTCCTCCCTATAGGCCGACTCATCGTTGTTGCTGATGAGGCCAATCACCGTTGTATCATCTGCATACTTGATGATGGTGTTAGTACCATGTACAGGTGTGCAAATATACCATAAAGATGAACGATAAAATATTTTAAAATATAGTATGGTAGAAAAAACAAGTACTGTAATGGCAAACTGTGATAATGACACCAAATATCCAGTTGACTGGAGAAAAGACACAAAATGCTGGAGTAACTCAGCATGTCAGGTAGTGTCACTGAAAAATTGAGAATATGCAAAACTTTAATTCAAGCATCTGTGGAGAGTGAGAAAGAGTTTAAGTAATAGGTCATTGAATGTTCATTAGAACTGTAAATACCTTAGTCTCACACAGGTTAAAGCACATGAATCTTTATTGTCTAGTTCATCATCACATATGCAGTACATCACACATTCAGTCTACTGCAGCTACTGAAGACAGTAGGTGAGTTCTTTCTTACACTATAAATCAGATAATTAGGCGGTTATAATTACTAAGCATGCTGATTGGCTGACATGCAATAGCTAATCTACAAGAACTTTCTGCGTTATTAGAGAAAATGTTGAACTAAACACGAGTCACAGACAGAGACTTGATAGTTGTGGCATGGCTTGCATACCTTCGCCTCCTATGAGGCAAAACCGAGGAATGTAAGTGGTAACGATGTGTCATATGGGGATGAACTCAACACCTTCTATGTTCGCTTTCAATGGGAGAACAATGATACACCTACACGAGCCCCCACAGCCCCTGGTAATGAGTAAGTATACAGGAGAGAGATAGAACACCTAGTTGAGTGTTGCCACAACAACAACCTCTCGCTCAAGTCAAAAAAGAACAAGAAACTAGTCATTGATCAGAAAGAGGAAGTTGGGACACTACTCCATCTTCATCTGTGGGTTAGTGATGGTGAGAGTTAGCAACTTGAAATTCCTGGGCATTAACATCTCGGTTGACTTGCACATGGATGTAATCATATTGAGAACATTCCAGCGTTACTTCTGTAGTTTAGTTTAGAGATACAGCATGGAAACAGGCCCTTCAGCCTACCGAGTCCGCACTGATCAGCGATCCCCGCACATTAACACTGTCCTACACACACTAGGGAAATTTACAAGCCAATTAACTTACAAAACTGTACGTCTTTGGAATGTAGGCGGAAACCAAAGCTCTGGGAGGAAATCCACGCGGTCACGGAGATAACGTACAAACTCTGTAGAGACAGCACCCATAGTTGGGGTCGAACTCGGGTCTCTGGCGCAGTAAGCGATGTAAGGCAGCAACTCTACCACTGCATCACTGTGCCACTCCTTGTTTCTTAGAAGTTTAAAGAGATTCAGAATGTCTCAGAATACATCAACAGACTTTTACATCATGCATCATGGCTTGGTACAGTAATTCCAATGCATAGGAACACAGGAGGTGGCATGGAGTGATGGACTCAGCCTGTTTTATCATAGGCACATATCATCACCTCTGTAGAAAGCTTCTACACAAAAGCAGCATCTATTATCAAGGTTCACCACCATCTGCGGCATGCTCTCTTTTCATTCCGACATCGGGCAGGAGGTACAGAGACCTGAAGCTCAGCAACACCTGGTTCTGGAACAACAACCTTAATCCTACCTTGAATACAGAACACTATGGTCCACCACTTACATGATCATGGACTTGCTTTTTCTACTAATTATGTATTAATGTTTTGTTTTTTGCACAAAACCTCATTCTTTTCAAAGTTTTATGTATAATTTATGTTAGTTTGTGTGCCTTTGCATGTACCTCTGTGTGGATAATAGATGCTGCATTCATGTAGATGCTATCAATAGAGGTGAGGGTTAATGCCCATGATGAACCCGACTGAGTCCATCGCTCTCAGTAACCTCTTGTATGCCTGTACATTGGAATTGCAGTATCAGGCCATGATGTACCTCTGATGCTGCTGCGAGCAAGATTTTTCATTGTGCTTATAACTCACTATACTTGTCTGTCTGTCTGTCTGTCTGTCTGTCTGTCTGTCTGTCTGTCTGTCTGTCTGTCTGTCTGTCTGTCTGTCTGTCTGTCTGTCTGTCTGTCTGTCTGTCTGTCTGTCTCTGTCTGTCTGTCTCTGGCTGTGTGGCTGTGTGTGTTTCTGACTTGTGGCTGCCAGCCTTTGATTCATTGCCACGACAACACCCGACCCACAAACGCCCTGTTTATTTCCATTTCGGTAGAGATTTCACTTTTCATTCCAAGTATCCACTCCTCATTAAATTTTGTCGTGTTTATGTACACATTTTTAATCAAATCCTTCTCCCCCCCCCCCCCCCCCCCCCACTCACTCGTTTTGTCGCCTCCTGCTGGCCAGCGACCATAACGGCTGCTGGCGCCCGCATCTCGCCTCAAAGACGCCATTTAAAAACAGCCGCACTGATGATTCCTGAGCCGCTTGAGTTGGAGGACCACGTCTCCCGTGGGGGCTACGGGTAGGGAACGGCTGCGTTGGGGGAGCAGACCCAACGGGTCTGCACTTGGTCTAGTATGATAATAAACTTGACTTGTGAATGAAAATAAAAGTGGCTTCCAGGCATTCAATGCATATTACTAGCTGCATTCAACCTTGCACAAGCTAGTCAAACAAACACAGTATCCAGAAAAAAAATCTTGATTTTCATCGTGCTTCAAATCTTGTGATTAAGTGTTCCCATCCCTAGTCAAAGAAATTTTAGGATCCAAGCTCATATTTCAGTTCAATTTCTTTAATATGCCAATATGCACACAAGAGTCTATATTTAATTTCTATTTCTTTAATTGTTTCCCTGATATATGAAAGGAAAAGCTTCAAAAATGACATATGTCAGGCTGTTATTCATTGACTACATCTCGGCATTTAATACCATCATCCCCTCCAAGCTGGTTACCAAGCTCTCAGATCTGGGACTCTGCGCATCCCTCTGCAATTGGATCCTCGACTTCCTCATTCACAGACCACAGTCTGTCCGCATTGGTGGAAATGTGTCATCCTCGATAACAATCAGCATGGGAGCGCCTCAAGGCTGCGTGCTCAGCCCCCTGCTGTACTCGCTCTATACTTATGACTGCATAGCTGGACATAGTGCGAACTCCATCATCAAGTTCGCTGACTACACCACTGTTGTGGGACGTATCACTGATGGGGACGAGTCAGAGTATAGAAGTGAGATCGACCGATTGACCAAATGGTGCCAGCACAATAACCTGGCTCTCAACACCAGCAAAACCAAGGAACTGATTGTGGACTTCGGAAGGGGTAGGATGGGGACCGACAGTCCCGTTTATATCAACGGGTTGATGGTGGAAAGGGTCAAGAACTTCAAATTCCTGGGCGTGCATATTTCCGAAGATCTCTCCTGGTCCCACTGATGCAATCATAAAGAAAGCACATCAGTGCCTCTACTTCCTGAGAATATTACGGAGAGGTGGCATGTCAAAGAGGACTCTCTCGAACTTCTACAGGTGCACAGTAGAGAGCATGCCGACCGGTTGCATCATGGCTTGGTACGACAACCTGAGCGTCCAGGAGCAGAAAAGGCTGCAGAAACTTGTAAACACTGCCCAGTCCATCATCGGTTCTGACCTCCCAACCATCGAGGGGATCTATCATTGCCTCAAAAAGGCTGCCAGCATCAAGGACCCACACCATCCTGGGTGAGCAGACCAGAACCAATCAGGGGCAGCCATAAATGACCTCAGGTAGGTCCATTGTTCAATAGGGAAGGTGTGATTTCAAGAGAAACAATATGGAAAACTGTGGAACTGGTAGAAGGACTAGGGTGCAGGAAGGGGGCAAGGAGGGATGAAGAGGGGAGGGAAGTATAAGAAATTTCTTAAAATTGGAGAATTTAAATTAGAGAATGTTCACTTTGTGTCTATGTTGGGGAGTGTGGTTTAGTTAGTTTAGAGATACCACTGGAAACAGGTCCTTCAACCCACCGAGTCTGCACTGATCATCAATCCACGCACATTAACACTATTCTACACACACTAGGGACAATTTACACTTATACCAAGCCAATTAACCTACAAACCTGTATATCTTTGGAGCATGGGAGGAAACCAAAGATCTCGGGGAAAACCAACGCGGTCATGGGGAGAACGTACAAACTCCGTACAGACCACATGTAATCAGGATTGAACCCGGGTCTCCAGCACAGCAAGCACTGGAAGGCAGCAATTTTACCGCTACGGCACCATGCCACCCATAAACGTACCGTGTATACCTGTAGTCTGTGTTAGATAGCGGATGTATTTCCTACCGAATTCATAAGTAAAAAGTACTTTATTCACAGTGCCTCTAATTCTCTTGCCAGCTTTCTAAATTTTCTGTTATTGGCCTTTCGGCATTAAAATATTTTCTCTTTATTTTATTCTGCCCAAATCTTTTATGATTTTGATCTCCTCCAGCAAATATCATCTTATTCTTCTGTGTCCAAAAGGAACAAGAACAGATTTTACTCACATTATCTCTTCACATAATTGTAAATACCATCTCTGGAATCTGTCTCTTAAATCTCTTCGATGACCTTTCCAAAGCTTTTGTGTTTTTCCAAAAGTTCGATGCCCAGAATGAAACACAACACTTCAGTTGAGACCAAACTAGCATATATAAATTCCACATAATATATTGACTTTTTTGCTAAATAATTTTGTTTATAAAGCCACCACCAAAGTCCGTGCCAACCAACGATCAGGCAGACATGAACAGTCGGGTCTGCACAATGGCGCAACTGGTAGAGCTGCTGCTTCATGATACTAGGAGCCCGGTTCAATCCTGACCTCGGGTGCAGCCTGTAGAGTTTCCATGTTTTCCCTTTGACCTTGTGGATTTCCTCCAGATGCTCGGATTTCATCCCACATCCCAAAGATGTGTGGATTTGGAGGTTAATGTCTCTTTAAATTGCCCCGTGTGTAGGGAGTGAATTCAAATGTGGGATAACATAGAAAGAGTGGGAAAGGGTGATTGATGGCATAAGGGTCTGGTTCCATGCTGTATATTTAAAACAATTCAAAAGCTACTTCATTTGCTGTGGAGTTGAGAATGGAATTCAGTGTTATGCATTCATCTGTTGACATCCTCATTTCCAATCTTCTGATGGAAGCAAGATCATTAATGAAGCAATTGAAGATGGGCTGAGAAACTGATCTGAGGAACTACTAAAATTATGTCTGGAACTGATGCAACTGACCTCCATAAAACCATTACCCTTTGTGCAGACGTTGGAGAGTTTCCCCCTCAATTTCATTTTTACCTCAGATGCCACACGTTAAACTGGCTTGATGTTAATCCTGTCATTCATGTGCCATTCTAATGAATAACCAACAAATTGGTTACAGAGCTTGTATAGCCTCATAAAGAAAGGATGTCTTAACTGCCACGGTAAATTTCAGTCGCTGTTTCACAAATCAACGACTATTTTGACTCACTTATATACTGTGGTTCATAGACATTTAGCTCCTGAAGGTTTGAATGAAACTCATTGTCACTGGTGGTAAAAAACTTCTGTGAGAGAAACTATTATAAAAGATTTGCTTATACTGTGATATAATCAGCAACTTATGATTCATATGCAGTGTGGGAGTATAAAGGTTGGTAGGGTGAGTGTGGGTTGCAAATAATGAAATAATCATAGCTTCATTTACAGCTGTATTAAATCAGGATCCTAGAGTGCATTTCAACAATGATTTGTAATTCAAATACAATTTTAGCTTGTTTCAAAATAATCAACAATACTGCTTTACTCAATGTCTTTTATTATCATCTCAGTGTGAAATCCTCATTGTTAATTATTTGTCCACACGATAAAAGCTTCTTTCATAATACAGCACATCAATAATGTCTTGCTTATACACTTTAAATATTACGTTGGAATACTTTGAGAGTGTTTTTTTATGTGACAATAGATCTTAGTTCATTGATATCCAGTAACAAGAGCCCAAACAAATCTCCAGCAAAACTGATGGCTGACATAATAGAATTGTTTCATCTGGTTTTGAGTTGGTTGCATTGGTTTATCTTATGGAAAAAATAAACTAGATGAAGTTTCTGTTGATTGCCAGATTTTTGTATATTTTCCCTTAAATTGACTCCTGAATTGGTTTGATAATTTTGATGATTACTTTTATCCTTTCTCATCCTAACAGCTATGTACACCTGATGTATATTTAACTATAATTAGTCAGAGTCAACAGCATGGACACACGACAACCAAGGTGCCTTACCGAGCTGGTTCTACTTGATTGTATTTTGCCCATATTAACAATGTTACAAAATTTTGAGATGTTAAAAATCAAGTCTTTAATTTATCCCATCAGATAAAGCATAAAAAGAAGTTTAATTTGACACCTAATTCACTTTTATATCTACAGTATTAAAAAAGTTGTGGCCATTTTCATACTCGTAAATTGGCATCTTGTTCCCTATTGCTTTTTCTTTGACTTAACACAAAAGCTACGATCGAGAACATTTAAAAGCCGACAACTTTATTAAAATTTAAGAGAACTGAAAGAAATTATCAGTTATTTTAGATTGAAGCATTCTGAAACAAATATGAAACAATCTTACTTAGATGACTTGAAATTAAAGCATATAATTAGTTAGTTACCTAATTGTAGCTAATTACAAAATTCAATTACTAGATCTAAACATCTATCCATTTCTTAAGAATAGATTAACATTTTTAAATAGCCTAAGTGTCCAAATAACATTCACACAATAATTCAGAATATAACATAATCTTTAAATCTCATTGTCATGGGTTTATAGGCCAAATGGAAGGAATTTAATGTTTAATACCTGTAAATTAATGGCCATTTAAATCAGCTTGCGAGTGGGATTTTCTGTAACGGGACCATTTGGAACGTTAAGGTTGCGGTGAATTTAGTCCCCCATATCGGCAGCAAATATACTGCCGGTTCTTCGGGGGGAAAAATCACCGTTTCGCAACTTAAAATGTGAATTAAATACATCTTAAGAAACACTTTTATACATAAAAATAAACTACTTTCTTTTACCTGGTCCTCCATAAAATCCGTCCCTGTTTTCGGTATTGACGGCTTCAGAAGGTGATTTTAAAATCATTCCAGCGATTAACTTGTCGGGTGAATTTAAAAAAAAAACACACAGAACGGCCGTAGGAACGATTCTTTAGCAACATCTTGCACTCCAACAAATATAATTCAGGACCAGGTCGGGAAAAAAACCCCTTTTAACCCCGCCCCCCCCTCAAACGTGCCAAAATCGCGCACACGGCCAGTGGCAGAATTACAGCGCCGCTGAAGGTAAGTTTTGTAACATACCTACCCATATCCCACAAAATTATTCCCTTCCATGTCCCTGTACAAATGTCTTTTAAATGTTGTACCAATTCGTCTAGCAGCTCATTCCATATACCCACCAGCGCTAATTACTGCATTTGTCCTAATCTGGTTCAACTTCCTAAAATGCTTCATATTCATCCGAGTTAAATTCCACCTGCCATTCCTTTGGAGGCTTTCGTAGTTTATCTCGACACTGTAGTTAACTTAGACAATCTTCTCCACTGTCACTACGCTACCAATTTCAGTGCCATCCGCAAACTTACTAACCATGCCACATGTTCTCATCCAACTAGTTAATATACATGACAAACATCAGGTGAACCAACACACCACTGATCACAGGCCTCCCATCTGAAAAACATTCCTCCATCACTACTCTCTAGCGTCTTCTTCTGAATTTTGAATTCAGTGGGCTAGCTCAACCAAGATCCCATGTAATCCAAGAAAGACACAAAGTGCTGGAGTAACTCAGTGGGTCAGGCAGCATCTCTGGAGAAAACAGTTGGATGACGTTTTGAGTCAGAACCCTTCTTCAGACTGATGTTGGTTTTATAAATCATATAATCATATAAATCATAAGGTATAAATCAGCATCTGCAGTTCCTTTCTAGACATCCCATGTAATCTAACCTACCCGACCAGCTTACCATGATGGATCTTGTCAATGTCCTTGCTAAAGTCCATTTAGACAAAGTTTACCACCCTGCCCTTGTCATTTGTGTTGGTCACCTCTTCAAAACACTCTGTCACATTCATGAAACAATTTCCCAAGCCATGCTGACATTCCCCAATCAATCCATGCCTTTCCAAATGCAGATAGATCCCATCTCTTAGAATCCCCTCCATTAACTTTCCCACCATTGATACTCGGCTCCCGACCTATAGTTTCCTGGCTTACAGCCCATCTTAAATAAAGGCACAATATTAGCCACCCTCCAGTCCACCGGTACCTCAACCATAGCTAAGAAAGATACAAAAATATCTTCCAGAGCACCTGGAATTATTTTCCTTGCTTCCCATAAGGACCTAGGCTACATCCTGGGGATCTATCCACCTTTCTGCGCTTCAGGACACCGACACCTCCTCTTCTGTAATGTCAATATGTTTCAGAACATTGGGTATTAATCTTTAGGTGAATTCAAACAGTTGCTTTTGTAGTTCTTTGATCTCTCTTCAAAGGGTTCCGACAATTAATCCAATGTGACAGCCATGGTACCTCACCATGCATAAGGTCAAAAGTGATAGGAGTAGCAATAGGCCATTCGGCCAATCAAGTATACTCTGCCATTCAATCGTGGCTGATCTATCTCCCCCTCCTGATCCCATTCTCCTGCATTCTCCCCATAACCTCTGACACCTGTACGAATCAAAAAACTATACTTGTGCATATGGCAATAACCTCAACATGACCAGGAACTATCAGTCAGGATTCCTGCCAGTTCTGATGTTTCTTCCAACCAATACTTTCCTCCTGTGAAGGTTTCACATTTAGTCGCAGAGTCCACCTTGCACCCTAACATTTACATTACGGGAAAATCCTCTTTACATCCAGGGAGGGAGAGCCACCTATCTTTGTGGAAAATGAGTCCTGTTTCTATTGCCAAAGATGCAGTGTGACTTTCCAAATATTTCTGGCATTTTCTGTATTAATTTTATTTTCCAACAGCTACAGATGTTTTGGTTTTCAGTCACCTATCTTTGTCATTCTCAGATAATGGAAAAGTAGCAATCAATATCAACTTCAATCGCAACAATCCAGCAATTATGATGTCTCACAGTTCCAGCTGCTGCCTTTTCTCTCCTTTCTGCTTCTTACTCCATTTACACCTGCTCTAGATGGATTAGCAACCATTAATGAACCTTCAGCACCTTCTCCAAATTGATATGAGTTTGCATCATCAATCTTCTTGTAGTCTCCACACTATCGCAGTCGTTCACTTTCTTTGTCTCCATCCTTCCCCACGCACGGTAAGTTTAAACTGGCTTGCTTTCCACATTTCAAGCAGTTCTTTCAGCAGTTTTTTACTTCTTCAGATTCCAGAATCTACAGTCACTTATCTCCCAAATCTGCTTTCTAAATTTTTCCGGTTCTGAAGAATGGACATCAATCTGAAATAATTCTCTCTTCATAAGTGCTGCCTGGCCTGCTGAATATTTCCATCATTTTCTCTTTTTATTTCCAATTTCCAGCAATTAATTTCCCACTCTCCATGATTACCCTGTAGTCTCCGGTGTCTGTGAGTTAATGGCACCTCTCAAGCCACCTCACCAGCGATCTATTCAAACTGGGGCAAACTTCGAGTGGTTTCTGGATCTTTTCACTGCTTAGAGCTGTTATTATCTGAAGTACACTGTCCCTCAATCTGATTCGATTCAATTAATAACTATAACCACATTAAAGTTGCAATGCGCCATGTCTCTACACTGGCAATGTAGCAATTTATCCCTCTCCCAACTTGTAAGATCAGTTCTTCAGCTTCAAATGAAAGGATATAACGTATGTCCAAAACACATCTTAGTCTATGGCAGACTGGTTTGTTGTACTATTAATCCTAATCAGGATATTTCTTAATTAATAAGATGGCTATTATTGTATTGTTTCTAACTTCTACTTCAATCTATTCCTCAATCCATCAATTCCAATTAAAATGTTCCTCGATCTACCAAATATTTATCCACCATTTAAATTTCCAGCTTCCACCATCCACCGAGCCAGAGATTTCCAGAGATTCGTCACTCCATAAGAAAAAAATGCGAAATACCTCAGTTTTAAATGACGAGCTTCGTATTCTTGTACAAAGGACACAAAGTGCTGGAGGTTCACAGCAGGTCAGGTAGCATTTCTGGAGAATGTGGATAGATGACATTTTGGGTCAAGACCCTTCTTCAGTTCCCAGAAAACTCACAGACCCAGAATTCTGCAAACATATTCTGCAGGGAAATTACCATGTGCATTCCTTACCATGGCTGAATAAACTTTAATGTCATAATCCCATGACATTTCATACAGTTCATAACCTTTCCGGTGAGGTTATAAGGCAGCACATACTGGACACCACCCCCACCCTGCCAATGTATGTCTGGTGATGTTAGAGGCAAAATCCTCCGCATGTCATACCCAAGCCCCCTTTCCCCATCCCAATATAAGTCTAAAAAAACTAGACCACTAAAGTGTGTTAGGTATGAATCCCTGAGAGCTGCCCTTGTAAGAGTTGCAAGCAGCTCGGGAGTTGTGGTCTGACCACTCCTGATGTAATCTGTAGCACCGGTGTCACAATTTATTATGAATGTTTTCTTTTATTCGCCAATGAATAGTCTCACACTGTTCCATTTTTTAAAATTTCTTTGTTCTGAAATTGGAAAATCCAGATTTGCTTAACCAGTACTCATGCCTTGTTTGAGAAGGATGACTTCAGGAGAGCTGCTTCCAGTCCTCTGTTAACATCATTGTAACTGGCTGCTTGGAAAAGCCGAGGGCACTTTGCTTTTATCTCCTTTTCTGTGAGAAAAATGTTTGATCTCTGGGAGTTTTCTAGTGACCCATCATATCCTAGCATAGAAGATCACATGTCAACAATATACTTTTAAGATGAACTAGACCTCACCATTTTGTTTTATCTATCTAGACATGTTCTTATATTCATTTGTTTTCCACAAATTGAATCTAGAAATGCCATGAGAACTATTCAAGTCTTCAAGGCATCTTTCTAAGAGATGCCTTATTCTACACATTAGGACAAGATCACAAACATTAGTCACATACAGCCTGTTATTATTGCCATTGTGAAAAGCATCATCTATTCATCTAACAAATTCTATTTCAATTAATTTATCAACAATAACTTCAGATTATAATGTTATCATTAAATAGGTATCATTAAATTGTAGTTTGCACATGAATTTAATTTATTCAGTCACCATACCCAAGAGTGAAAAATGCAGAATCAGCACCATTAATTAATACCTCTTAAATCACATGGAATCTAAACACAGATTTTCTAAAATTTGAAATAAAAACTACAAATTAAAATTGTAAATTTGGAGATGGTACCAAATTAAAAAATAGTCATGACTGAGGAAGAAATAAATAATGTCAAAATGAGCAAATTAAGTTCAACACGGATAAATGCAAGGCAGTATATATGGTTATGAAGAATAAGGTCATATTACTTGGAAGGTGCAAGTCTAGATGGGAAAGGAGAACAAAGCTTGAGTAACCTTGAGTACAAATGAAGATAGACACAAAATGCTGGAATAACTCAGCAGGACAGGCAGTATCTCTGGATAGAAGGAATGGATGACGTTTCAGTTTGAGACACTTCTACCTAAGAAGGGTCTCAACCCGAAACATCACCCATTCCTTCTATCCAGAGATGCTGCCTGTCCCGTTGAGTTACTCCAGCATTTTGTGTCTATCTTCGGTGTAAACCAGCATCTGCGGTTCCTTCCTACACACTTGAGTACAAATGCATCAGATTCTAAAGATTGCACCACAGGTTGGCAAGCCAGAACAAATTGGAAACCATGCAGGGGATATATTTATAGGGAGGTAGAATTGAAAAATAGGTAATTTATGCTCAAATTAGATTGAACTTTGTTTAGACCACACTAACTATTGTGTACAGTTCTGTTTACTGTATTGTACTGATGGAGATGACACAGAAATTGCAGAGAAGATCCATAAGGACAATATCAGAAATGCTAGGGCATACATAATCAGGTAAAGATGAACATACCAAGGATGAAGGGTAGCCTAACAAAATCTGTAAAATTATGAAAGATTGTAATAACTGGAAAAAGAGAGGTTTCCAATGTATCGAAGAATATAATTTGAGGCCATCAATATTAAGAAACCCAATGGTGTATTGAAAGGAGGTGGCTTTACACAAACAGTGGCTGCAAAGTGGAACATGAACCCACAGGACATAGTGGAAGTAAATAGAATAAATGCAGGAAAGGAAGCCTAACCTAACAGATGGGGGAGAAAAGAATGGATTGTTAGGCTAATAGAATTAGAAGGAGTAAAATGACAGGAGACTTGAGAACAGTATAGATGTCAAAGTGGATTGTGGATAGGCAAATTGGTGGTATCTTGACTGTTATCCTAAGTAATACCTTCGCAATTAGGTAATCTTAGTTATCAAGCATATAAAATTCCAAGGGGGGTGTAGAATAGTTTCAAAATAAAATAAAGGAATGACCATTTAATATGGTGATAATACATTTTTTCTCTAAGAGTTTTGAAATTTTAATTCCCGAAGGGGAAAGAAAAAAAGGGAGGGATGGAGGCAAAGTGAGACAGGGGGAGGGAATGCAGAAAGGGGTTGAAGGAAGGGAAGGAGAAAGGGGAGAAAGAGGGAGGGTGAAGAAAGAGAGGGAGGGGGAGGAGAGAGGGAGGGATGGGGGAGGAAAGAGGGAGGGACGGGGGAGGTGGGAGGAAGGGGAGGAAAGAGGGAGGGAGTTGGGGAGGAAAGAGGGAGGGAGTTGGGGAGGAAAGAGGGAGGGAGGGGGAAGGAAAGTTTGTGTGTGTGTGTCTGTCTCCCTGTGTGTGTCTCTTTGTGTGTGTGTGTCTCCATGTGTGTGTATGCGTGTCTGTGTGTGTGTCTCCGTGTGTATGTGTGTGTATCTCCCTGTGTGTGTGTGTGTGTGTGTCTCCCTGTGTGTGTATGTCTGTCTCCTTGTGTGTGTGTCTTCCTTGTGTATGTGTCTCCCCATGTGTCTGTTGTCACATCCTGGCCTTAGACAGGGCTGCCAACTCTCACGCTTTGAGCGTGAGAGTCACGAATTTCAGCCAATTCTCACTCTGATGACAGAATTCTCACGCTGTCTTCAGTCCCTGCACAGTTTGTGTCTTTGCGCCACATCACAGCGATCTGTGCAGTCTGGGGAAGCGTGTCAGTTGGCGGCTGTGAGAGACGTTGCGTCTCTTCTCTTCTTTCTTGGTTGGATGTGCAGCTGCTGACAACATAAAGCAGCCGGAGATAGAACTAACCAGGTGAATCAGTTGTAAAACATGGGGGGGACCACAATGAGGGCAAACATCTAGGACAGCGTACGGCAATCTACGGCACACGCGTAACCCGATAAACCGCGTTTTTTTTCAATTCGTTTTCGCGGGGTCGGGGCAGGCGAGCCGACCTGAGAACTGCAGCCAGTCCCTGGGACGCGAGCTGATCTGGGAACGGCAGCCAGTCCCTGGGCACGCAGAATGCCAACTTGATCATTATGGACAAATTGGGCCAGCCACGTACATGTTGTATAACTCTGACTCTATGCAGATCTGAATGGGCTTAGAATTACCATTTAAGTAAAATTGCCCCCACTTTCCCCATTTTGATTCTTGAGATTAATATCCCTTTGCTCTGTTAACTGCGTTAAAGTACTTATGAGGTAGAGTCAGGAAAGGGAACATGTTATTTTTTTTTAGTTTGCTTTAATTTGTTAGTTGATTGTTAGTTGATGCCATAATTTCTGAAATGGTCTTAAAGTAACTTAACTGTTACAATCAGTTTTATTCGTCACTTGCACATAAAGTGCAAGTGAAATAAATTTGCCAGCAGCGGTACAATGAAAAAGAACACACAAAAACACAATAAAAATGTAACACAAACATCCACCACAGCATTCATCACTGTGGTGGAAGGCACAAAATTTGGCCAGTCCTCCTCCATTTTCCGATATAAAGCACTAATAAGTGATTTTTGTCCAAACAATTGGAACTTGCATAAAATGTTTGCATTATTAGCAGGGCTGCCAACTCTCACGCATTGAGCGTGAGACTCACGCATTTCACAAAATTCTCATGATCTCAGGCAGATCACAACATTTCTCACGCTCAAAAATCTGCAGGCGCTGGAAGTTCAAAATAAAGCAAAAATTGTTTTCGAGGTGAGTAAAAACCATGAGGGAAATTTAAGGTGAATGCATAGTCTTTTTCCCGGGAGATGTGATTCAAGAACTAGAGGGCATTGGTTTAAAGCAGGGCTGTCAAACTACCGGCCCGCCAGATGATTTTGGGGGTAAAAAAAGTTTCTCCCATGCAGATGGTGTGATAGGTGAGACACGGCGGTGGTCCCAGCACCAACCCCCCTCACCCTTCCCCCCAGAGGCACGGCATACACCTCCCACCCTCACCTTCAGTGGCTCTATGTCCGTCGGCCGCTCTGTCCACACCCCATGGAGTTTTAACCCCGGCCTGGAGCCAGGAGTGGACTGGGTGAGTGGGGGCATTGGTGCCGCCTCCGGAGCCGCGGGGATGAATCTCCGCTCCGATGCCTGACCCCTGGGTCACTGACCCTCACCTCCTCCGGCTCACTGACCCTCACTTCCTCCGGACCCCAGCTGGATAAGGAGCACCTGGGCTGGCCCGCATTCCCGGGAGGGGGAGGAGGGAAACGCTCACCGGGCATCGCCTAGTCTCCGCTCACTCCGGATGTTGTCGCCGCTTTACTGACACTGACACGGACACACTCTCATACACACACTGACACACACAAGGTTTAAAGGGATATGGGCCAAATGCGGATAAATGGGACTAGTTTAGATGGGGCATCTTGATCTGCATGAACAAGTTGGGATGAAGGGCCTGTTTCCATGCTGTAAGACTATGACACATTGTAGAAAGGGTGCAATTGCTCTGGAGAGGATCCAGGGGCAATTTATGAAGATGTTGGCAGGGCTGGAATTTTTTTTTTCATTTTGAAGAAAGATTTGATAACGTATTGTATTCTCTGCAGCAACGGAAGTGAAGAAAAAACTTAGTTGAGGTGAATAATATTATGAGAATAGGACCTGTTTTGTTTAACAAATAGTGTAGGAAGAATTGCAGATGCTGGTTTAAACTGAAGATAGACACTAAAAACTAGAAAAACTCAGCAGGACAGGCAGCATCTCTGGAGAGAAAGAATGGGTGATGTTTCGGGTCGAGACCTTCAGCCTGATAGGTTGAAAACCAGCCATAAAACACAATGACTGGACATGTGTGTTATGCAACTAAGGGCAGAAATCAGAATCATGTGTTCATCTTTCTTGACGTGACACCATAATAAATATATTACAGAAAAAATAATTTAATGGGGTGGCACGGTGGCGCAGCGGTAGAGTTGCTGCCTTACTACCACATTGGTTTTCCCTGGATATTCCAGTTCCTCCCATATCCGAAAGTAGTGCAGGTTTGGAGGTTAATTGGTTTCTGTAAATTGGTCCTGGCGTGATGGATGGAATTGGTGTATGATAGATTGCTGGTTGGTGTGGACTTGGTGGGCTGAAGGGCCTGTTTCCATATATATTTTTACATATATAAATGTCATTGAACCATATATGATTGAATATGTGGCATTATTTTCGTCTTGTTTCTATATTCAATGGGTAAGGTTGATTAGTTTATTTGTGCAGAACAGTGATGGAAGTCCGACTTGCTTTGTTTCTCTGTGTTTTTCTCTATATATATACATAACAGCATGAATATAATCTGATTTCCATACATGAATATAGTCATTCGTGTGCTGCACCTGTTGATCAGAGCCTGGCTCTATTGTGGAATGTAATTAGGAATGTAATTTAGCCTAGCCTTATTCATACCTAATCCAATTTAAAGCATAAATGTTGCATTCGAGTGTAAGTTGACTCGCTACATACTCGCTACAGTATGCACCAGATTGCACAATTTCAAGCTGAAAAATGCAAAAGCTGCCGACCGTGGTAGGGGGGACACCCCGTCCCACACCCTCCCCCCCTCGGTCGCTACGCTCCCTCGAAATTTCACACTCAACTCTCACCCAATGTTTGCAGCCTTGCTTGTTCTGTTGTTTATTGTTCAAGTGTAGATATCCCAACCCGGAACGTCACATATCCATTTTCTCCAGGGATGCTGCCTGACCCACTGAGTTGCTCCAGCATTTTGTGTCTTTCCTTGTAGATATAAATAATAATTTTCTTAGTTTTGCTGTACATTCAGTGGAAATCTTGACGTTGTTTTATCTCCTGACATCACCATGCGGCTCTCCAGCTCCAGCTGAGAGATCAAGATGAATTCAAGCTCTGCCAACAGTCCTATATGTGCATGGCATAGTCTCATTCTAATTTACAATGAGGAGGAAAAAACTGCAAGGAGCATGGGAGGGGGGTTGGAGAGACATGGGTCCGGTAGGAAATGTTAAGGCATCTGAAAAAGAGTTCCAACCCTAAACGTTGTTTGTCCATTCCCTCCACAGATGCTGCCTGATGGCCAGAGGATCTGGGGTGACTGAGGAACTGGGTTGACTGATGGGACTGAAGGCTGATAAATCCAGAGGGCCTGATGATCTGCATCCCAGGGTACTTAAGGAAGTGGCTCTAGAAATCGTGGGTGCATTGGTGATCATTTTCCAATGTTCTATAGATTGAGGATCAGTTCCTGTGGATTGGAGGGTAGCTAATGTTATTCCACTTTTTAAGAAATGCGGGAGAAAGAAAACAGGGAATTATAGACCAGTTAGCCAGACATCGGTGGTGGGGAAGATGCTGGAGTCAATTATAAAAGATGAAATAGCGGCACATTTGGATAACTGTAACAGGATCGGCTGAGTCAGCATGGATTTACGAAGGGGAAATCATGCTTGACTAGTCTTCTGGAATTTTCTGAGGATGTAACTAGGAAAATGGACAAGGGAGAGCCAGTGGATGTAGTGTACCTGGACTTTCAGAAAGAATTTGATAAGGTCCCACATGGGAGATTAGTGGGCAAAATTAGGGCACATGGTACTGGGGGGAAGTGCTGACATGGATAGAAAATTGGTTGGCAGGCAGGAAACAAAGAGTAGGGATTAACGGGTCCCTTTCAGAATGGCAGGCAGTGACTAGTGGGGTAGCGCAAGGCTCGGTGCTGGGACCGCAGCTATTTACAATATACATCAATGATTTAGATGAAGGGATTCAAAGTAACATTAGCAAATTTGCAGATGACACAAAGCTGGGTGGCAGTGTGAACTATGAGGAGGATGCTATGAGAATACAGGGTGAGCGAGTGGGCAGATACATGGCAGATGCGGTTTAATGTAGATAAATGTGAGGTTATCCACTTCGGTAGCAAAAACAGGAAGGCAGATTACTATCTAAATGGTGTGAAGTTGGGAAAAGGGGAAGTACAACGGGATCTGCGGGTCCTTGTTCTTGGTTCTTGGTTTCTTGGTCCTCCAAAATATTCCAAATGGAATTTAAACTGGAGGTGGTGAAGGGAGGGCTTAAGCCAGAAAAGGTTATTGGGGGTTATTTCATCAGTCAATGAAAGTAAGCATGCAGGTACAGCAGGCAATGAAGAAAGCAAATGGCATGTTGGCCTTCATAACAAGAGGAGTTGAGTATAGGAGCAAAGAGGTCCTTCTGCAGTTGTATAGGGCCCTAGTGAGACCACACCTGGAATATTGTGTGCAGTTTTGGTCCCCTAATTTGAGGAAGGACATTCTTGCTATTGAGGGAGTGCAGCACAGGTTTACAAGGTTAATTCCCGGGATGGCGGGACTGTCATATGTTGAGAGAATGGAACGGCTGGGCTTGTATACTCTGGGGTTTAGAAGGATGAGAGGATATCTTATTGAAACATATAAGATTATTAAGGGTTTGGACATGCTAGAGGCAGGAAACATTTTTCCGATGTTGGGTGAGTCCAGAACCGGGGGCCACAGTTTAAAAATAAGGGGTAAGCCATTTAGAACGGAGACGAGGAAACACTTTTTCTCACAGAAAGTTGTGAGTCTGTGGAATTCTCTGCCTCAGAGGGCGGTGGAAGCCGGTTCTCTGGATACTTTCAAGAGAGAGCTAGATAGGGCTCTTAAAGATAGGGGATATGGGGAGAAGACAGGAACGGGGTACTGATTTGGGATGATCAGCCATGATCACATTGAATGGCGGTGCTGGCTCGAGGGGCCGAATGGCCTACGCCTGCACCTATTGTCTATTGTCTGACCCGCTGTGCTCCTCCAGTATTTTGGTTTTTGGTCATCTTTGCTCAAACCTTTATTTAATAAAGGTTAAATACTGGTTACCTTCTTAATTTCCTGCTGCATTTAAAAGGACCAAGGATAGGTGTCCAGAACATGGATAGGTGATATTTCTGATTGAGATGGGTCCCTTCTCCACAGATGCTGCCTGACCTGCTGAGTTAATCCAGTTTTATCCAACACTTTGTGTCCTTTTTTTGTTGTAAACCAGCATCTGCAGTTCCTTGTTTCTAAATAATAAAGCAGAACCTACTTAATAAAGGCAGGGCTGAACGAGACAGGGATACATCCAGAGTCCAGGGACAATATTACCTCGAGTACCTTCGCCCCAAGCCTGAGCGACGGGCCTGCCCGTTGCCTTGGAGACGGACGCGCGCCTCTCGGCGCCTTGCGCGCGTCCGTCGGCGCGTGACGTCAGCTCGCAGAGGTCGTGAGCGCGCGGCGACGGTGGCGCGCGGGTTTCGTGGAAGAACCGGAAGCAGCTCGTCAACGGGCTGGGCCTGGGGGGGGACATGGCGGCCGGCGGTCGTTTCCTCACGAAGCTGTTGCCCTCGCTGAGCGCGGCGGCGAGGTGCCTGCGTTCCTCGGCCTCGTACAGGAGCTTGCAGCGAGGATGCCGGCGGCGGGAAGGGTCGGACCGACGTTTGTTGAGCACGGCTGCCCGGTTACTGAGGTGAGGCGAGGGGCTTAGGTGGCGGCCGGTGACACAGGGCCCAGGTAACTATGGCGACACACCTGTTACGGAGCGGCGTCCAGGTATATCATAATTTTATATCATCATACCTGACTTCACTCAGATGGGAGGGAAGTCCGCAAAGGTAATTGGTGCCAAAACATTTCCTTGGGACGTTGATATCAGTTGAGCTGAGCTGAGCGTTGACATGTTGGGCATTTCATCAGAGTTGTGCCTTCTCTCAGGATGAGCGTAAAAGAAAGTGATATATCTGTTCACACATGCACTAAGTACAGCAGCCCTGAGAGCAACACACACTCGGTGACCAAATTCTCCTCAGTAATCAAGAGGTGAGCGCTATTTTTGCTTGACCTTGGCTATCCGCTCCAGCCGACTCTTGTTGCACAACTCGGGCCCTCCTATCTGTACAATGTGGATGGCTCGATTGTAATCATGTATTGTCTTTCCACTGACTGTTTACTAAGCAACAACATATTTTCACTGTACATTGGTACACGTGTCGTTAAACTCAACTCTCAGATCCTCAGCATCTTCAGGAAGTCAGACAAATGGGGCGGATGGTCTGGTTCCGATGTGGTGCACTCCCAATGAATGGTCTTGATGTTGTCAATACCATCCCCCTTCCTTCTCTTTTGAATTGACATGGGCTAGAATCCTCGGTGTAAGTGGTGATGTTATTTTTTCAAGGCTGGTAATTTCTTTCCACTACAGAGCTTGGAACACTGTTTCTCTTTTGGAACTCTAGTGTTTGGCACTTAAATAATGTAAGCTGTTATTTGTGTATGGCTGTTTACATTTCATTAACTCCGAGCTTCCAAGCATGTTAGTCACTAGCTAATTGGAAATCTGATGTGAATAAATGCTTTTGATACAAACTGATAACACTGTTTTATTTATCTGAACGCCACTCATTTTCATGATGTATGCATTGCAAAACAAAAAATGTCACTATATAGGTACATATGCCATTTCGGGTTGGGACCCTTCTTCATACTGATTCAGTTTGCTGAGTCCTTTCAACTTAAAACTACGCACCGTGCTGCTGGTCTGACCATGGGTGAACAAGGGAGGAGGAGGACTGTCTGAACTGTGTTGCCTTCCACCACAGTGAAGAATGCTGTGGTAGATGCCTGTGTTGAATTATGTTGTGTATTGTCCTATTTTAATTGTAACGCTGCATGGTAAATTACATTTCACTGCACCTTATGGTGACAAATAAATTTGAACTTTAACTTACAGAAACAAGTTATTTCACTAATTTCTTTGCCGATATCTTAGTGGAAAATGTTGGTGTAAGCTATTTAAATCAAATTCTAATTTATAGTACAGAATTAGGCCATGCCATCTACATTGTGTTAGTTTATATTCCACATGAGTCTTCCCTAATTCATTTAGTGATGATGCTGGTGCTAACTTTTCTGGCTTAACAATTTTTCTCCCCATTACATTATTATACTTCAAATTATTACTCATCCATTTCTCTCATTTTCCCTGCATGCGATCTGTTGAGCTCGGTTGAGTGTTACCAATTTTCCACTTGTTCATTTCAATTCAGTCCTTTTTTCCCCAATACAAATGGGCACTATAACCAAAATCCATTATAAAGAGGTCCCAATAAAAAGTGTAAACTGTATTGGAACATGACTTCCCCATAGGGTGTCATAACAGAGCCTGCAAATGCACCTTCTGTAATGGTTACTGGATAATCAAGAGTAACAAGACAACTTGTTTTCCTATTCCTTTTCTGGGTCAAATTCCATAATATGTAATATCCAATAGAGTTTCTGTTCAATTTTTTAAATGCAGTTCTATGGTATTTTAAATGTAGTTCTATGGTCTGTTGAAATTCTATGGAGATTTTAATGATATATTGGTTATTTGATTATATTGGTTATATTGGTATATTTTCATTTGATTTCAAAGGAAATAAGTTTAGGTTGTCCATTTCAGCCAGCGGAGCAAACATCCACCTTGTTCTCTTTTTGCAGTTCAGAAGATAAAGTGAAGGTCAATTTTATTAACCGTGATGGAGAGAAACTTACAGCAGTGGGAAATTTAGGTGATACTCTATTAGATGTTGTCATTGAAAATGATCTGGACATTGATGGTTTTGGTAAGTCCAGCTATTTTTAATTCAATGAGATTTAAAAAAAAATGATTGTAACTCCAACTTCTTGTTGCTTGTTTACCTGCAATGATTCAGTCAATTAGAAGAAAAACATTAACGTGTTGAAAAGATCAACAGATTTGGTGCTATACATTTCATGGGCTCTTGCATCCCTGCACCCCTCACTCCATTGACATTGCATGCCCCCTCTCCCTTCCTATGGTCTTGCATGCCTTCTTCCTCCCATGTGCTGCTTCCATTTCCTTCTCCACACCCCACTGTTGGCTTCTAGTCCCCTCCTTTCCTTCACCCCAGAGGATTCTTGCACCCTCTGAAAAACATTCCAATTATCTTATTTGGAGCTGAGTAGCTGAAGGAAAAGAGGGTGGCGCAATGGTGCAGTGGTTAGGACTGTTTCCTCCCAGTCTCAGAGATCCTGTCATTGGGTGTTTTTTGTGTGGAGTTTTCACACTCCCTGTGACCGTGTGGGTTTCCTCCAGGTTCTCCAGTTTCCTCCCACGTCCCAAATACATGTGGGTTTGTAGGTTAATTGACCGCTATAAATTGCCCCTAGTGTGTAGAAAGTGTGATAACGAACACTAGTGTGAACGGGTAATCGAAGGTCAGCATGAACGCATGGACCTGTTTCCATGCTGCATCTCTAAACCAAATTAAACAGCATTGTTTAAGCTTAGCAGTGGGTTTAAGCAAGTCATTATGATATGATTTGCACAATGGTGCTGCAACTGATAAGGATTATAGTATAGATGACTATACTTGTGTATGGCTTTATTGTATTCATGAATCGTTTAATTTGACTGGTCTGTATCTCAGTACACGTAACACGGAGACAAATTGGAAATACAAGGATGGAGTTAAAGGGAAAGAGAGTATAGAAAAAGTTAAGAAAGACACCAGAATTAACGGGACAGAAAGCTCACGAAGGGATAGGAGAGTATGACCAAGTGAAATAGGAATCGATGTGAAAGGTGAGGTGAGTAATGGATTAAAAGTATATATGAATGCGCAAAGTATAAGAATTAAAGTGGTTGAGCTTGAGGCTCTGTTAGAGATTGGTAGACATTGTGGGGATTACTGAGACATGGTTGCAGGAGGATCGCGACTGGGAACTGAATATTCAGGGTTATACATCCTATAGAAAGGACAGGCAGGTGGGCAAAGGAGGGGGGGTAGCTCTGTTGGTGAGGGATGAAATTCAGTCCCTTGCGAGGGGTGTCATAGGGACTGACGATGTAGTTGCTGTGGATAGAATTGAGGAATTGTAAAGGTAAGAAGACACTAATGGGAGTTATCTTCAGGCCCCCAAACAGTAGCCTGGTTATAGGGTTCAAGTTGCAGCAGGAGTTAAATTTGGCATGTAACAAAGGTAATACCACTGTGGTTATGGGAGATTTCAATATGCAGGTAGACTGGGAAAATCAGGTTAGTTCTGGACCCCAAGAAAGGGAGTTTTGTAGAGTGCCTCTGAGATGGATTGTACTGGAACCTACCGGAGAGAAAGCAATTCTGGATGTAGTGTTGTCTCATGAACCAGATTTAATAAGGGAACTCCAGGTAAAGGAACCGCTAGAGGTAGTGACCATAATATGATGAGTTTTAATCTGCAATTTGAGAGGGAGAAGGTTAAATCAGAGTTGCAGTTGAACAAAGGGGACTATGAAGGCATGAGAGAGGAGCTGGCCAAGGTCGACTGGAAAAGCATCCTAGCAGGAATGACTGTGGAACAGCAATGGCAGGAATTACTGGCAATAATCCAGAAGATGCAGGATCATTTCATTCCAAAGAGGAAGAAAGATTCTAAGTGGAGTAAGAAGCAACCGTGGCTGACAATGGAAGTTAGGGATGGAATAAAACTTAAAAAAGAGGTTTATAACATAGCAAAGAGTAGCGGGAATCCAGATGATTGGGTAATTTTCAAAGGACAGCAGAAGGTAACAAAAAGGGCAATACGGGGTGAAAAGATGAAGTACGAGGGTAAACTGGCCACGAATATAAAGAAGTATAGTTAAAGCTTCTTTAGGTATGTTGAGAGAAAAAGATTAGTAAAGACAAATATAGGACCCTTGAAGGCAGAAACGGGTGAAATTTTTATGGAGAACAAGGAAATGGCAGGTAGAGTTGAACAGGTACTTTGGTTCTGTCTTCACTAAGGAAGACACAAACAATCTCCAAGATGTACTAGAGGACAGAGGATCTAAGGAGACTGAGGAACAGAGAGAAATTTGCATTAGGCGAGAAATAGTATTGGGTAAACTGATAGGACCGAAGGCTAATAAATCCCCAGGGCTTAATGGTCTGTATCCCAGGGTACTCCAGGAGGTGGCTCAGAAATCATGGATGCATTGGTGATCATTTTCCAATGTTCTATAGATTCAGGATCAGTTCCTGTGGATTGTAGGGTAGCTAATGTTATCCCACTTTTCAAGTAAGGAGCGAGAGAGAAAACGGGGAATTATAGACCAGTTAGCCTGACATCGGTGATGGGGAAGATGCTGGAGTCAATTATTAAAGAAGTAATTACGGCACATTTGGATAGCAGTAAAGGGATTGGCCCAAGTCAGCATGGATTTATGAAGGGGAAATCCTGCTTGACTAATCTTCTGGAATTTTTTGAGGATGTGACAAGTAAAATGGATGAAGGAGAGCCAGTGGATGTAGTGTATCTGTTGCTGGGGCCGCAACTACTTTCAATATATATTAATGATTTAGAAGATGGAATTAAAAGTAACACTAGCAACTTTGCAGATGACACAAAGCTGGGTGGCAGTGTGAACTGCTAGGAGGTTGCAGGGTGACTTGGACAGGTTGAGCGAGTGGGCAGATGCAGTATAATGTAGATAAATGTGAGGTTATCCACTTTGGCGGCAAGAACAAGGAGGCAGATTATTATCTCAATGGTGTCAGATTAGAAAAAAGGGAAGTGCAACAAGACCTGGGTGTCCTTGTACATCAGTCACTGAAAGTAAACATGTAGGTACTGCAGGCAGTGAAGAAAGCTAATGGCATGTTGGCCTTCATTATGAGAGTATTTGAGTATAGGAGTAAAGAGGTCCTTCTACAGTTGTACAAGGCCCAGGTGAGACCATATGTGGAGTCTTGTGTGCAGTTCTGGTCTTCTAAATTGAGGCAATGCAGCGTAGGTTCACGAGGTTAATCCCCGGGATTGTGGGCCTGTCATATGAGGAAAGATTGGAAAGACTGGGCTTGTATTCACTGGAGTTTAGGATGAGAGGGAATCATATAAAAACGTATAAAATTATAAAAGGACTGGATAAGCTAGATGCAGGAAAAATGTTCCCAATATTGGGGGAGTCCAGAACCAGGGGCCATAGTCTAAGAATAAAGGGGAGGCCATTTAAAACTGAGATGAAAATAAACTTTTTCACCCAGAGAGTTGTGAATTTGTGGAATTCTGCCATAGAAGGCAGTAGAGGCCATTTCACTGGATGAATGTAAAAGTTAGATAGATCTCTAGGGGCTAGCGGAATCAAGGGATATGGGGAGAAGGCAGGCACGGTTTACTGATTGTGGATCATCAGCCATGATCACAATGCTGGCTCGAAGGGCCAAATGGCCTCCTCCTGCTCCTATTTTCTATGTTTCTAATAATAATGTCAGCATGTATCTGGCTGATTGGACTCTGGTTTCCGTGCGGCCTTCCATTCACTCGGGCCCTGGTTCTCCTGTGTCTCTTAAACTTGTGGGTTGCAGTGCAAACATATTATTCTACTGGCTGTGGGGCCGCTGGCGTCATTGGTCGCAGCCAGCGCGGAGTTGAAGCGGCAACCCCAGCTCAACTCCCGCACGGCCAGCCGACAGCCCCGGACCGACGACACCAGCGGCCCCAGGCCCAAAGCCAGCGCGGAGAAGAAGCACCAACTCCAGCCCAACCCCACTCCCCGATGGGCCGGGGTCCGCCAGCAGCCAACCCCCCCCCCCCCCCCGCCAGCCATACAAACAAAGCGCTACAACAACTCGGCCTCCTCCCCACTCCGGATGCAAGCCCGGCCCAGCCCGACAGGGACGAGAGGCACCCGGGAGGGGACGGGGATGGCCCAGCAGCAACTCAACAGACCCAGACCCGACATCGACCACTCACCAAATCATAAAGCAATAAATCAACAAAATAATCTTAGCTTTAACAAAGTAACAAATAAATACAACTATTTCATAGTTTTAAAGCTGTATTTTCTTACCTAGAAGAATCAAAACGGGGAAAAAATGAAGAAATGAAGGTTCACTGCTCCACTGCTTTCCAGCAATGTTATGCATAATGATCTTTGACCCGGGCATGCGCCTTCGGAAACAGTCGGAAAACCGAACTCGCTTATAGGTTCCATGGGCAGAGGAATTTTAGTGACAGTGTGAGCAGCACTGGTTTGCTTCTTAGTTATATTTTATTGTCAATGATATTCATAATGCCAGCCACCAGGAGCTGCTGCAGTAGCATAGTGCTGTCAATGTTTGGACCAGCTGACATTAAGTTTCTGGTGGTCTTTTGGTTAATGCTGTAAAAGATGTGATGTTTCAAAATGTCATCTGTTCTTGAATTTAGCAGCAGAAACTTTGTTCAGTGTTTTCATAATAGATTTGGTTTTTTGTGCTGACTGTAATGAGCAGGAAAATGTAATCTTAGCAAGAAAAAAATAGCATAAATTCACTGGAATCATGGTGGTATGCGGAAATACAAATGTAGATCTCTTTATTATAGCAGTACAAAGTAAGCACCAATATAAAAGGTGCTTAAAATTATAAAAGGGCAGAATTAGGTAGATGTTTCTAAGTCCTAAGTTGGCATGGGTACAAAATTAAATATTAAAATAGAACACAGAACGATAACAATTCCAAGTACTTCAACTTCTAAAGTTAGCGGTTTAGATAAGCTAAGTAAACGTTTACAATTGCATTGGATAAATGGATGAAAGAAAATATTGTCAGAAAATGTATAAAATGCAGGTAAATGTGATAGAAGTGTACACTTACAGACTTTTTGGCATGCTACTTCGAGATATTGACGAACTTCTATTTTTAAATTTTTTAATTTTTGCTCAGAATTGTGTTTTTAGATACAGTTTAACCAGAAAGCTAGTGGTAGCCTTCAATTGACAGCATGTGCCCTATTTGTAGGTGCTTGTGAAGGAACCTTGGCTTGCTCTACATGTCATCTACTTTTTGAGGAACCCATTTATAAGAAGCTGGACTGCATCACAGATGAAGAGATGGATATGTTAGACCTTGCATATGGTCTCACTGACACGTAAGATATTACTTATTTTGCACTTTTTCGAAATCCCTATGAGATGATAATCCAATTTGCTTCTGTAAATTGTCCCTAGAGTATAGGTTAGAACTAATGTACGGGTGGTTGGCTAGGATTCGGTGGGCCAAAGGGCCTGTTTCCACGCTGTTTTTCTGTAACAGTTCAAGTTCAAGTTTACATTTATTGTTGCATGCACCAATTAGTACAGTGAAATTTGGGTTGCCATACAGCCATACGAATAAAAAAGGAACACAGCACACGATGGAATTTAACATAGACATCCCAACACAGCAGAATCAACGTTTCCCACTGTGAGGGAAGGCCATCTTCCTCCTTGTTCACCCGTGGTCGGGGGCCCCGATGTTTCAGGCCCTCTCGCCGGGATGATCGAAACTCCAACGTTGGAACGGAGAACACTCTCAGCGGTTTGGAGTTCTGAATCGGCCACTTCCTACCGGAGACCGCGGCTCCTGAAGTCCACAGGCCGAGCTGGCCGGACATTCAACAAGCGATCCCCAGTAAGGCTCCGCCCGCTCCACACAGCGATGTTAATTCAGTGCTGCCGCTGCTGAAGCTCTGGCCGGTCTCCGGCAGGAAAGGCCGCGCCAATCCAGTTGGTAGGGCGTGAGGAGGGGGCGAAGATGCGACTCGGAGAATAGTCGCATCCTCACCAGGATGAGACAAAGAAATGGTTCCCCCTTTCCCCTGCCCCCCTCTCCCATATAAAAAGACCTTCAAAACTTACTTTTAAACAGACTAAAAATAAAAAAAAGATGAAAAAAAACCAGACAGACAGTAGGCAGAGGCTGCCTTCAAACGGCGCCCCCGTGTGGCACTAAAACTTGCTGGTCTGGGGAAGAATGGAATATACCCTTCATATCTGGCTTCTATGTTTCATGACAACATTTATGCAAAGTTTGAGACACTCCGCCTTTGTTCTTTTAAGTTAAAACACTACAGAAATCATGGAGTTAGTTTGTGAAGTCCATCTGAAATGTGGATTTCCTCCTCCAAATATTTTAATGTTCTGAGGTGTTTCAATTTAGCAATTTATGTTGAGCTGCAGCATGCTTTACACCACCATATAATGGAACAATTTTGCCAGTTGAAGATTAGTCTCCCAGGTTAAGCTACCTCAATTTGGAATTACATTAGAGCTTTCCTTAAGGTTATAGGGTGCCAAAGTAATTAATTAATTTTAGTAGATGCATGGCTCAGGGAATACTGAGTAACTGAATGTTAGTACCCTCTTGCATAAGTTTGGTTCAGCACAAAAATACAGCTGCTTCTCGACCTACGATGGGGTTACGTTCCGATAAACCTATTGTAAACTGAAAATATCACGTCAAAAAAGCATTTAATACATCGCGATCGCATGACCGGAAGTGACGTGAGGCTCACTGCCGTTGCTGAGCATTTGCCGATCGTAAAGTTGAAATATCGCAAGTCGAAGCATCGTAAATCGGGGAGCATCTGTAGTACTGGTTTTTCAGTAGTAAAACTAACAACTGATATCTAACTAACTAATCAGGCCACCCTGATTGACTTGATGAATGCTATATAAAGCTACAATTAAGGTGGGGAGTAGGGTGGCTTAATTACAAATATTTTTCTTTTGTGAGGAAAAAGGAAGTTTGGAATACAATAATGTATTGCAAAGCAGTTTTGAGTACATGTGTGAACCACAGAAGTAGGCAGTGAAGTTTTACTTTAAAGGCCATGATCGTTTGGCGTTGCATTTGAACTGTGGTGGTAGCAAGTTGGAAGAGGGCATCAAACAAAACTAGCAATTATTTTTATTATCAGTGTAGGGAACAGATGAGAGATCGTCCAGAAATAATAAATGTTTAAGAAAGAACTGCAGATGCTGGAAAAATCAAAGGTAGACAAAAATGCTGGAGAAACTCAGAGGGTGAGGCAGCATCTATGGAGCGAAGGATAAGTGACGTTTCGGGTCGAGACCCCCCTTCAGACTGATGTGGAGGGGGGGGGGGCAGGAAGGCAGGAAGAAGAATGGAAGAGGTGGAGACAGTAGGCTGTGGGAGAGCTGGGAAGGGAGGGGGGAAGAGAAGTAAGGATTATCTGAAATTGGAGAAGTCAATGTTCATACCGCTGGGGTGTAAACTGCCCAGGCAAAATACGAGGTGCTGCTCCTCCAATTTGCAGTGGGACTAAACTGCAAATTGGAGGAGCAGCACCTCATATTTCGCTTGGGCAGTTTACACCCCAGCGGTATCGACCCAAAACGTCACCTATTCCTTCGCTCCATAGATGCTGCCTCACCCGCTGAGTTTCTCCAGCATTTTTGTCTACCATCCAGAAATAATACATCTATTAAGTAGGGTTTGGCAAAACTTTGGGAATCACTGCTTTAAGTTAACAGAATATTGCTTTATGATTTTAACTATATAATTTGGTCTGATGTGCTGCCCTGCATCAGTTTTTAAAGATTTAGTTCTTGAATGCTACTTTTTGAACATCCTTGAATATCTCTAAGCCAATAATTGATTGCATGTGGCAAGTGTCTGAGAGTTTAATTTGGAATCATTGTACCCTTCCGTGTGGCCACTCTTCTCTGTGTCAAGGTATGATTTGGCAAATCCTCAGCAAACCATCAGGGGAAAAAATGGTTGTTTGTTGTGACTTTTCAGTGACAACTGATTCGGATTTAAAACAATTTATCATTTTTTGCTTTGAGCTACTCTATCCATAAAAAGGAAAATATGAAACATTTTGTCTTTGTAACTTATTGGCAATTTTGTAACAAATCTCAACAAGTGAGTGTTTATGGAAACATTTATCATGTTAACATTGCCTTGTTTTTGGAAAGGCTGTTAACTTCAAAGGATGAAATGTAGTTGATTTTCTAAAAATTTATTCACTTATGTAGCATAACAGTTCCAGGTTCAACAAGGTAACAGTTTAGTAGTTTAAATGTTCCGTGGAATATTGATCTCCCCTCACCCCCCCCCTAATATTTCAGGACATTGTATACATTGTCAGAATCTAGTGCTTGAGGTTTTGCTCAATACTGTATAACTTTTTGTATTGAGCCAGCAAAGTATTTTACTGCATCAAGTACCGACATTTTTTACTGTTTAAAAATATATAATTCAATTTTAACTTTCAGATCTCGTTTGGGTTGCCAGATTTGCCTTAAGAAGTGTATGGATGGAATGACGGTAGAGGTTCCAAACGATGTTTCTGATGCAAGAGAAACCAAGGACTTTAGTTCGTGCTCCTAACGTGATCAATCTAAGTCGCAAAGTATGCATGGCTCAATTCTCTTTGATAACCCGAAGAACAGAAATAAAATATTTAGTTAAACTGGGTTACTTAATATTAAATAGATCTGTGATTGTTTTAATTTGTGGAGAATAATTTCATTAGGCTATCATTTTGGATATTTACATAGATAAATTGCTTAACTGACTAGCCGCTGTGTACACAGCGTATAGTTTAACACAGGACTTGGGGATGATGAATTATATTTAAAGTCATAATGTTAACAGATTTTTAAAATATCTTTGAAATTCACACTGAAAGCATACTACAACATGGGATTATCTAGCAATCTTTAAACAGCAATTGTAAGGTGGTATTAACATAGTTACTAATGTTGAATTTTGCTGGCAGTATTAGACACCATAAATGTTTTAAATGCAAAGGCAAGCAAGGTACTTTTCTTAAATTGTGTTACAAGTTGGACTGGAAAGAGATTTAGGGGGAGATAAAAATGCTGTAAGTACTCAGCAGATCACATTCCATCTGTAGAGAGAGAAACTTAACATTTCAGGTCGATTAATTTTCTTCAGAATCAGGAACGTCAAAATTGAATATCTTTTAAGATGCAGAGAACAGATGGATGGTGAGAACAAAGGAAATGACTGATACCATAAGAAGCGGGAATAGGCCAATTAGTCCCTCAAGCCTGCACCTTAATTCAATCAGAATTTATGTCAAGAAATCCAATCTTGGGCTCAATAATAATAAATCAATACCAATGCCGCTTCCTACTGTCTCAATACCTTTTGAGTCCTTTGTAGTTAAAGTATATCTCTGCCTTAATAGGTCTCTGGGGAAGAAATACCAAAGGTTTACAAGTCTTGGAGAAGAAATTCTTCCTTATCTCTAGTTTAAAGGGGAACAATGCGCCTTGTTAATTTCCCTCAGAATCTTGCGTTTCTTAGTAAGATTACTTCTCATTTTCAAAACTCCAATGATGAAAGACTCAACATTTCTTTATCATATTTACAACACAGGAGCTAACCAAGCGAACCTTTTTGCTGTTTCCAATGCAAGTATGTTGTCTATTACCTTCTCTGATTCTCTGCGCTCACCGTGAAGTACAAGAGTAATCGCTAATTATTGTTAGTGCTTTCGATCCATTCAAAGTACAGTATATCACATGGGAAATATCATATATCAGGTTTCCCAGTAACTTGGACTGATTAGTGTTGAGCAGAATAGTGTTGAAAGGTGCAGGTAATGCTTGTGTTACCGCAATTCAGGTAATCGAGATTTGCCCTTATGGAGTTCACAAATCATTACTAGAATATCTGGGATACGGAATAAAAATATCAAATGAAATTTATGTCAAGAAATAAATTTAAATAAAATAAACTTTTTCAACTCATTTGCTGACACAGGCACAGTTGAAGCAGCTACACATTGTGGAACATCGTGCTGTAGACAGTTTCCTAATAATGCAGAACTTCCCTCTCTCTGTTGTGATGTGTGACTCGCCTGTATTAGGCTGCTTGCAACTGTAAGACCCAGCTTCCATGCAGCACATGCTTAATGGCAAAAGCCAGAGCACATTTGGAGTGGCCATTCTGTTAGGCAGTATAGCATTAGGCCATTGTTTGTCTGAAGTCATTGAAAGTGGAAACTATGCTCTGTTAAGAGTGCAGACACTACTGGGGCACATACAAAGTTCTGCCAGGCCAGCAATTATAACTGGTTAAGGCCATTCTGCATTAAGAACATGAGGGCCATCAGAAAACTATTCTGAACAAATCCAGAAAGTGACTGCTAGAGATACAGAGCAGAAACAGGCCCTTCTGCCCATTGAGTCCGGGCCGATCCCTTACATTAACACACTGGGGACAATTTGCAGTTTTACCAAAGATAATTAACCTACAAACCTGTGCGTCTTTGGAACACCCAGAGAAACACCACGCGGTCACAGGGAGAATGTACAAACTCCGTACAGACAGCACCCGTAGTCAGGATTGAACCTGGCTATGGGTGTTAAAATGTTAAAACTCTCACCACAACCACCCTGGTTGTCACATGTTTGTTTTTGTTTCTGTGTGTATGCATGCATGCCGTTACTTCACTATAATAGAAACAAAATGCTAAGGACACTCAACAGGTCTGGCCGCATCTATGGAAAGAAACTGAGTGAATATTTTAGCTTTTAGTATTTTAGTATGGAGGAAAAAACCCCAAGAATTTCCTGATTTTTGTTAATTCTGATTTCCAACCTCTGCACAAGTAACTGCAAATGCTGAAATCTTGGAACAAAACAAAAAGTGCTGGAGGAACTCAGTGGGTCAGGCAGCATCTGTGGAGGGAATGGACAGATATTTTGGGTCGGCCCCCTTTCATATCACTGCTGCCATCAGAGTACCCTTTCAGAATTGCCCCAGGAAGCTTAAATTCTTACCTGCTTCATTAATATACTTATTAACATTACCCACTACTTGCTAACATTGCCATCTGTCATACGTGTGTGTGTGTATGTGTTATATAAGATGTAATTATACTGCTAAATACTTCAATGTTCATTCTGTTGTGCAGAATATTATAGCTATATAACAGCACATGGTTGTTAATATTCATATCCTGTTTCTTCCGTCTATACACCGTACTGATGTCAGGGGTTATGGGGAGAAGGCAGGAGACTGGGATAAGGAGGGAGAGATAGATCAGCCATGATTGAATGGTGGAGTAGACTTGATGAGCTGAATGGTCTAATTCTGCTCTTATTACTTATTTCAATGCTTTCTGTTTGAGCGTGGTAAATAATAATCTCAGCACAATTTAGCTGCATTTACAAAGTCTGATTACATCCAGTATTTTCACGAAAGGATTATCAGAGCTCAAGAGAAGTCATTAGCTTTGCTACTTTCTGTATCCTGTGAGCATGTACTTTTTATCTACAAGCAGTGCCAATATCACGATTCAAAACTCTTTAAGACGAGCATTTCCACAAAAATTAAACTCAATACTTTAAAAAAAAGTTTAAATTATATCTCCAATTTACTGTATTTGTTGGTGGAGTTATTTCCTTTCTCAAAAAAGCTGTTAAATGTCAACAATAGAAAATTGCTTTTAATATATACTTGTAATTTGACAGTTAATACTGTTCACAAAACAAGGATTTTTTGTGTGTGTTCTGCGTTACTATATTAACTTTGTCATCTTCTCACAATGTTATTTTGTTCACACTCTAATGGAAATCAGTTGTAGCCACAACGAACTGCAGATTCTGGTTGACAAAAAAAGACACAGTTCTGTAGTAACTTAGTGGGTCAGACAGCATCTCTGGAGACCTTTGATAGGTAAACGTTTCGGGTCTAAACATCATCTATCCATGTTCTTCTGAGATGCCACCTGACCCGCTGAGTTACTCCAGCACTTTGTATATTTTAATAAAAATTAGTTTTGTTTTCACTTGTCATACATCATCCATAATTGGATGAAATATTTTTATGCAATAGATTTGCACAACACCAACAGAGAGCACTTTATTCCATGAACCAGCATTAGCTCCTTTTAAAAACACATTAATCTCTCTTTTTATTCCTTGCCAAAATAATTCTTTTGAATCTAATTAATAAATTTGTTTCCACCATCCTTTTAGATATTGTATTCCATATTGCATCAGTTTCATCAGTAAATAAATGTTTCCTCACATCGGACGGTCCTTTAACTGTTTGGACAGTCACTGTAAATCTAGTTATCAATCTTTCAATCAATGAAAACTCTCTTTTATTTGCACAAACAGAAACATACATTGCTTTCAGAAAACCTCTTCTTAATTACTAATTTATAGAACAACACTTGCTTCTTTAGTCACTCAATATAATGAAATCACTCAGCCTTAATGCAATTAGTTAATTGTTATGACACTTTCACTAAGTTCTAGACATCCTCCTCAAGGTTTGTCGCAGACTTAAACAAAATTCTCCAGCTGCTATTGTTGCTGCGTTCTATAAAAGATGAGCAGACTTCCTTGTTTTTATACTCTTAAAGCCGTGAATGTCCTAACACAAAAAAATCACAATATGTGCTACCTCCTTCAGAGGTTTGTGTATGCAATCCCCAGAGCTGCAATATTATTCTTTGGCAGTCCCTCAAAATCAAAAATGACTTAATTCTACTTGGGTTTTGTGGGTTCTGAGGTGGCTAAAGAGACCGATGTAGAAACCACATATTTCCACAGACTGGGCTGCTGGTGATTGGCAGTATGGGTTAGTGGTTTGTCTGGGATGTGATTCTGCCACTTACATGGTGCCTCTGCACAGCCTCGAGATGTCAAACTTTCCCAAATGCTTTCTCTTTGTGACCCAAAATTTCCAAGAGCCATAAAATGATTCAATCGTGGAGTCATGTTTAAGAGGAACAGATAGTTCGGCCCGCGGATTCATGCAACCATCAAGACTGCCTTCATACTAATTCCATTTGTTCAAATATTCTCCACATTCCCATCAATTTCACCTGGATGCAGCTGAGAGTTAATACTCTGTGGCAGACACAAAGTGCTGGAGCGACTCAGTGGGTCAGGCAGTATCTCTGGAGAACATGGAGACTAAAAGTTTAGGGTTGAGAAGATTCTTCAGACTCCGTGAGTTATTTCGGGATGGAGATGGTGATACCGACTTACATAAAATCTGGATTACGTAAGAGTTCTGCATTTGTTCTTGAATCAGTCTAAAAAAGGGTCCAAACCCAAAACGTTACATGTCCGTTTCCTCTCCAGATGCTGCCTGACCTGCTGAGATCCTTCAGTGCTTTGTGTTTTGCTCAAGATGCCAACTTCTAGTGTGTGCACAGTAACGAACCTTTGTCTCAACATCTTCAAACAGAATTTTGGTTTTACATACAAACTTCATGAAAGAATTGCTAGTCAAGACAAAACAAGACAGATAAATGACACACCTGAGAACCAAGGCAGTTCAGTTTGAGTTAAAACAGAGATTTGCTAAGCTACAAAACAGCTTTCACGTGACAGTGGTGAGTTACTACAGCACTTCTGTCTTTTTACACGGAGATCTTTTCCCATTACACAGAAAAGGTCAGATCCCTGTGAACACCTGATCTGAACATGATAACAGTTCTATCCGAATGTCCAAAATGCCGGCTGTGATTAGCGGTAGAACTGTAGCCAGCACCAAATAATAAGCAGGTACACAAAAATGCTGGAGAAACTCAGCGGGTGCAGCAGCATCTATGGAGCGAAGGAAATAGGCAACGTTTCGGGCTGAAACCCTTCTTCAGAATAATAAGCAGTCTGGTTGCTGTATCTGAAATCCACAGATCCAAAAGGACAGGAACAAAGATATTTATGCTGACAGATGCCTTAAAGTCAGAGCTAATCAATTGGATCAGCAAGGATACCACTGTATGTCCCTATTTAGATAATTTTAAGTACAAGGAAATAATATTTTCCAGCCATTTCAAACATCTTTTTGAATATTTAACTATTTCAATTCATATTTTGTTCAGCTTGTTGAATCACTATTTTAATGAAAGTGACATTTGATATTTTGTATGTAAAATCGCATTGAAATATTAAATGATATTAAAATTGTCACGGATTGGTAAAAGTGTTATTTTTATGAAACTCAAAGTATATTGTGTGAATAAGTAAATATGTAAAACAAAGTTAGATAAGTGATGTATCATCAAAGACCCACACCACCCTGGGATGTTCTAATTTCACTCCTACCATTAGGAAGACGATATAGGAGGCCGAAAACCGTGCCCACCAGGTTCAAGAATGGGTTTAGTTTAGAGATACAGCGTGAAGACAAGCCTTTGGGCCCACTGAGTCCGCACCGACAACGATCACCCGTGCACTAGTACATTATTTCTTCCCAACAAATATCAGGCTCTTGAATAGAACAAAGCACGAACCTTAACTATGAACTATGAGCAGTCTTTGGTTGCACTAAGGACTGGGTTTTTTTTTTTTGCATTAGTTATTACTTTATTGATACTTTGTTTATTATATATTATCTATGTGTATTGTATTTACAGGCTGCATGTAAGAATGTCATTGTTCTATTGCTGGTGCATACGACAATTGAACACTTGATTCTCAAGCAGGAGTTCAGTCACATCTGCAACATCTGCAGTAATTGTCTATACCTTGACATACTTTGAATCCGAGTTATTGAGCTAATTTCCCCACTTTCTGACGTTGCAATGCAATAATGTAAGTTAATTAAACAGCTTAATCCAGGAAGTAGTAACAGCCAGATTGTGTAGCAGTTTTAATTTTCGTTAGTGGTCAGCAACACTGGAACAAGGTAACTCCTAGCTAACAATGATCTATTCTACATTTTCCTTGATTCTCATCCCCTTTAATATCTAATTTTCACACCATACGCTTCCTTACCTCCCTCTCCCCTGACTCTCAGTCTGAAGAAGGGTCTCAACCCGAAACTTCGCCCACTTCTATCCAGAGACACTGCCTGTCCCGCTGAGTTACTCTGCATTTTGTGTCTAAGGTGTAAACCACCATCTGCAGTTCCTTCCTACACATCAATGTTCATACTGTTGGGTTGTAAGATATACATGACCATGAAGGCTGCCTGGTAGCATGATTAAAGATATTTCATTATGTTTAAAGAAGACCTGGATGTGGACAGGATGTTTCCACTGGTGGGAGAGTCTAGAACTAGAGGTCATAGCCTCAGAATTAAAGGACGATCTTTTAGGAAGGAGATGAGGAGAAATGTATTTAGTCAGAGAGTGGGGAATCTGTTGAATACTTTGCCACAGACGACTGGAGGCCTAGTCAGTGGATATTTTTAGGGCAGAAATAGATAGATTTTTGATTCGTAGAGGTGTCAGAGATGAGGAGAAGGCAGGAGAATGGGGTTAGGAGGGAGGAATAGATCAACCATGACTGAATGGTGGGATAGACTTGATGGGCCGAATGGCCTATTTCTACTATAATTTATGTCCTTGGAGAGGAGGAAGTGATCTATTCAATAGCACTCTGGACGATCAGAAAATTAACAAAGTTTTCTTTAATCATTGAAATGCAAGTTTACTAGCACAATTTCCAGAAAGAAAGAATCCATTGAAAACAAAAAATTATCATCCACAGCCTGTTAATTCCTTATTGGATTTAGAGATTGTCAGTGAATGAGGTACATTTAATACTACAACATTGGCATAGGAACCTATCCCCACTCATGTCTGTGCCAAATATGATGCTGTTAAACTAACCTCCTGTCTGCACTTAATCCATTCCCTGCATATCCATGTACCTATCCAAAGCCTCTTAAATGCCACTATCGAATCTGCCTCCACTTTCATCCCAGCCAGTGGTTTCCAGGAGCCCACCATTCCCTGGGATAAAATTTGCCCCACAGGTAGCAATGATTATATGTACAGTGAATGGTTGCAGCTAAATTGTTCTCATCCATCATCTTCTTACGTACGGTGTGCACAGCCTAAAGTTGTAGGACAACTTGCTCTATTTGATCTTTTGTTTGTGCATGTCAGATTGATTGCATTAGTCGAAACAGGGTGGACCACGTGAAGGTTGCAATCTCCCACCCCTCATCCATCATAAAAATTGTTTCCTCGAGAAGGAGCAGGTAGCCACAGTGTTTAATCATTCACACATGTCAGATGATCATAGTTTTATCCAGAATGAATTATAAGACTAATTACTTCTGATACTGAATTCCCATTCCAAGACATATCACTGCAATATATGTTGCCTGTCCAGCTGAGTTACTCCAACATTTTGTGTCTTACTGCAATATATATTCTAATTCCAGAAGTTACTGCAATGTGAACTCCATTTCTTTTTCTCCAGATACCGCCTGACCTGCTGAGGCGCAGACCTCTTTCTTACAGTTTGGCTTTCCCAACCAATTGTCAAGCGCTTTTGATTGCAACATGCGCCTTAATTTAGTTCAACAAAGAAACTGACAAGTTACTAAAGAACTAAAGTGCTGGAGTAACTCAGCAGACCAGGTAGCATCTCTGGACAAGGAATGGGCGACGTTTTGGGTCGAGACCCTTCTTCAGACTGATGTTGGGAGTGTTTCAAGCATATATTTTTATTTCAGGTTTCAGCATTTCTTGATTATAATATAAACATCGGGCAATATAGTCACATTATTGTAGAATTAGCAGAGAAATTGCTTGCCGTCAAATTTCCATTGACGAGTATAAAGTTAGAATGAGTGAATCGGGGTAAAGCTCAGTGGTAGAGCATTTAACTGCAGAACAAGAGGTCCCTGGCTCATATCCGGGTGCCCCTCTTTTGGCCAGCACAGTGGCACAGCAGTTGAGTTGTTGCCTTACAGCACCAGAAACCCAGGTTCGATCGTGACTACGGGTGCTGTCTGTACGTACTTAGTACGTTCTCCCTGTGACTGTGGGTTTTCTACGGGTGCTCCCAAAGACTTACAAATATGTAGATTAATTAATTGGCTTGATAAAATTGTAAATTGTCCCAAGTGTGTACAATAGTTGCTAATGTACAGGGTGATCGCTGGTTGCCGCGGTCAGTGGGCCGAAAGGCCTGTTTCCGCGCCGTATCTCTAAATATATAGAGATTTATGTAAAATGCCATCTGGACATCATCAAACTTTTAACTTCACATTATGGATATTGTCAAAATGAATCAGCAAATCAATAAAACATTACAGCAGTTTAAAACGTCTGTTTGCTCAGTGTTGCTCAATATGATCCTCAATCTCCGAGGATCCTCCAGTGCTTCTACGCAGGTGGAAAGCATCTTGTCCGGGAACATTACCATCTGGTTTGGGAATTGCTCTGCCAAGGACAAGAAGGCTCTGCAGAGAGTAGTGCGTTCGGTCGAACGCACTATGGGAACTTCACTTGCCCCCCTGCAGGAACTATACATCAGGAGGTGCAACTCCAGAGCCAACAATATCATGAGAGACCCCTTCCACCCCTGCAACGGACTGTTCCAGCTGCTACGGTCAGGCAAACGCCTCCGTTGCCATGCGGTGAGAACGGAGAGGTTGAGAAGGAGTTTCTTCCCAGAGGCCATTCGGACTGTAAACGCCTATCTCACCAGGGACTAACTCTACTGAACGTTTTTCCTTCCATTATTTATTATGTAAAAGAATATGTGTGTGTTATGATTGTGTTTATAGTTTGTTTGGTTGTTTGTCTTTTTGCACAAAAGTCCGCGAGCATTGCCACTTTCATTTCACTGCACATCTCGTATGTGTATGTGACAAATAAACTTGACTTGACTATTAAAACATGAGTTTGAAGCACCAGAGTAGGAATGCAGAGCTCTGCCACCATGCAGCTCATTCTAACTCAGCTGTGCGGAGTTGGCTGCCAACTACAGCAGAAACCAAGCATGCTAAATTTGATAGAGTAGAAACAGGTACTGCAGATGCTGGTTTACAAAACAAGACAAAAAATGCTGTAGTAACTCAATGGGTCAGGCAGCGTTCCTAAAGAACATTTGAAGGTGATAGTGGCGCAGCAGTAGAGCTGCTGCCTCACAGTGTTAAGAGGCCTGGGTTTGATCCTGACTACAGGTGCTCTCTGTGAGGAATTTGTATATTTTCCCAGTAAACGTGCGGGTTTTCTCAGAGTGCTCCTGTTTTGTCCCACGTTCCAAAGATGAAGGTTAATTGGCTTTGTCCCAAGTGTTTAGGATGCGAAAGTGGGATAACATAGAACTAGTATATGAGTTTATAGATGTTCGGCTTGGACTCGGTGGATCGAAGGGCTTGTTTCCACGTTGTATCAGTAAACTAAACATGGATAGGTGACATTTTGGGTCGGGATTCTTCTTCGGACTGATTGTGGGGAGAAGAATTTGGTAAATTTGATGTTGCTTTGAGATAATAAGATTATGACAAAGTTACAGTGCTGGAGTAACTCAGCAGGTCAGGCAGCTTTTCTGGAGGACATGGATAGATGACGTCTTGCGTCGGGACATTTCTTCAGACTTGCTGAATGCTGCCTGACCCGCTGAGTTATTCCATCACTTTGCATTATGCTTTGGTCTAAATCAGCATCTGCAGTGCCTTGCTATTAGATTATGATAAAGAGTTCTCATTCAGCAATTTATCTCTATTTCGCAGTTAATGCCTTATTCCTTTTGCATTCTAACTTCCACTCTTATTACAGACACAACATGAGCCCATGTCAAGAGGGACCACTGCCGTAAACTTTTTGTTGATGCTGAATAGTGGATTACATATTTCAGCGCTCTTTCTCATTGCCTGGTGATTGCTTCCCAGTTACTTATCTTGAATATATCAACTTAGTGTTTCCTCATTGCAAACAGAATTTAATTTCCTGTTTTTGTTACCTTCCATTCTCCCGTCCCTCAGGCAAATGTATTGAAAACTCTTGCAATGGGATTGTATTTTTAGTTTTTACTTTTGCAAGTATGAACTGTTGTAAGTATAAGCACAGCTATTTTTCTGTGCCCTCTTCCCCATTGGACATGACTGTGGTAATACCTTCATCACACAAGCCACAGCAGTTAGAGTCGGTGACTCAGTACCGCCGTCATCTGGGCAATTACAGATTGACCATAAAATCTAACATTGACAGCCTTACCTCGTGTGAATTAAACAAAATTGGTGTATTTACATCTTGTTGTGTATTTACATATATGTGAAAATTGGTGCAAGAATCTTGTTTAGTTCACAAATTTACAAATAAAAATATTTCCGACATGTTAATCCAACTTCTAAAGGAAGTAAAAAATGTAAACATGAAGTGTTTTTAAGAAGTTCATATTCCCTTTATTATATAAATAAATTACATATACACACTTAAGTAAGAGTATATTTGTCACTAAAGATTTAAAATAAGGAAGTAGTGCCTTTTCCATATATGTCTTTATATCTATAACAAACATTGAGCACAGTAATGTTATGAAGGCACAGTATTCTTAGTTCTGTTGCTTTAAGTGCAATAATGAAAGCAAACAATGTCATGTAATATCACATTTACTCATTAGCCACAGGACATTTTCAAAATTGAATAAAAAAGTGGCTGCGTCAAACCCATTTGTCCATTTAAGAACCAAACCATCCAGATCTCAATGTTACATTCTCTGTTTCGTAAGAGTTAATGTTCACTAAAATGCAACAATATCATACAAAACACCAGAGGAATTCTATCCAATGCGACAACTAAAGATCTGGTAGCAGTTCAAGGTAGTCATCAGGCAGAGTTAGACTTAAGAAGGATGTACTGAAGTCACCAAAATCAAATGGAATATAGGTAGAAGTCGAAGCGCATAGACAGGGTCTATACTTTGAGGGACATGAAGTGAAAGCGGTTGGATCTCCTATCCGTTTCTTCTGCAGGTCTACAGATGTATCTCAGCAGGTCAGGCAGCATCTCTGGAGAACATGGATAGGTGACGTTTCGGGTTAGGACCCTTCTTCAGTTGGAAGAATAAGGCTTCCGACTCAAAACATCACCTATTCATGTTCTCCAGAATTGCTGCCTGACCCTCTGAGTTACTCCAGCACATTGTGTCTCTTTCATAAAGCAGCATCAGCAGTTCCTTGTTTCTACTTCTAAAACTGTCAGCCGGCCAATGAACGGGTTTGGGATATGAAATAGCAGGGCACTGTGACAAAAGACATTGAGGAATTGTCCCAAGAACTTGGGTAAGTGGTTGGGAGGAAATTAAGGAGGTCCCTATAGTTGAAAGTGAAGGTTAGTACTGAATAAGGGCAAATGGAGGGGGGCAACATTTTCTTGCACATACATCTTTCTGATAGGAACATTTGCTTGCTCCCAACTAGCTCCCAAAATACAGCAGCTTTGGTATGGATAGGTTTCACATGGCATTTTAACAGTCCACCCACCTGTGTAAATTCTCCTTTAAGTTTTGGATACTAAGCTATCAATAGTTGTTCTAGCATTGAGCTGCAGAATAATTTCAGCATAACAGCATGTAAATACCAGCATTCAAGCACTGCTAAAATCTGCCAAATGCAGTCTGCCATGTGCCACATTAAACAGTGGAATGAATAAGATTTGTTAACATTATTGAAACAAGCATTACTTCTGACCAATAATTATTGTTTAACAATAACAGTAAATTGTCAATTAATATACTAATTTTTTTTTTAAAGTATCTTGAAGCATGGAAGTATAATAATGACAAGGAATAATTGCTTTATCATGGAATGTTCAGCCAGCATGTTATTTCTCTTTTGTGTGGCACAAATAAATTAAAGCTCTAGTATTCTTCAATTTAGTTTCCTTATTTTTGCGTAGGAGTTGTATTTTATACAGTAACAGCTTGAGCTTTCCCTTGTAACTTCCATGGTTAAGTTATTTACAAATCTTGTCAATGATTTTCAACATGCGAACTGCGAGTTGAGGATATTATAGCCAGTTCAATGGTACTTTATTGTCACGTGCGCCTGGATACAGTGAAATTCTTTGTTTTGTGTAAAAATCTTACTGTATATAAGCACTATCATACCTAAGTACAAGAGTGCCATGATTGAGGTATAAGAATAGTAGATTACGGGAATGATCTCGGGGATGATTGGGTTAACGTATGATGGGCGTTTGATGACTTTGGATCTGTATGAGGGGGGACCTTATTGAAAGATAATGAATAATGAAAGGCCTGGATAGAGTGGATGTGGAGAGCATGTTCTCCCATGCTCTCCACATCCAGTAGGAGAGTCTATAGCCAGAGGCCATAGCCTCAGAATAAAAAGGAAACACCTTTAGAAAGGAGAAGAGGAGGAACTTCTTTAGCCGGAGGGTGGTGAATCTGTGAAATTCATTGACTGGAGGCTATGTCATTAGGTATTGTTAAAGCGGAGATTGACAGGTTCTTGAATAGTAAGGGTGTCTAAGGTTACGGGGAAGGCAAGAAACTAGGGTTGAGAGGGAAAGATAGATCAGCTATGATTGAATGGCGAAGTAGTATCGATGGGCCGATTGGCCTAATTCTGCTTCTATTTCATAAAGTTATGACCTAATTATGTTGAGGCAGTACACAAAGAGTCGCCATGCTTTCGCGCCATCTTGTAGCTTTTAGGTTTGAAGTTTACTGTTATGTCCTCACATGATGTGTTCACATCTAAGTTTCCAGCAGATAGGCATGCCATAGCGATTGGAAAAGAGGTTGATTTATCTCCCTTGTTGATTGGGGACACCAAAGTCAATAGTAACATCCAATCCTTTGTATAAGTTGGGATCAATAAACCAAAAGAAGGGCAAGATGACGCTGGAGCATGGCGAGTCTTTGCATGTTCTTCCCAGAGAAGGGTCTACTACCGTCTAGTACAATCACTCTGCTCTGCTAAATCTCTTTGATACTTGTAAGTATAGCACCATTGAACTATATCCTGCACTCTGTATCTTCCCCTTTGCTCTATCCATTGTATTTCAGTTTGAAGTGGTTATATTTATGTTTGGTATATCTGATCTGTGTGGATAGCATCCAAAACAAAGCTTTTCACTGTACCTTGGTACATGTGACAATAATAAACCTAGACCTCAGAATAGACTGGAGATTATGAGTACATTTTCAGGGCAATCCACTCCACGCGAGAGGTTTTTTTCAATACAAACACAATTGGAGATTTGAACAGAGCGACCAGCTCACTTCAATGGAAAATACTGGCATGCCATAAATGCAGTCAATTTACGGTAAAGCTGACATTAGCTTAGACCAGGGGTCTCCAAACTTTGGCCCGCGGGACACATCCGGCTCGTCATGAGATTTTATATGACCCGCAGGGGGGGGGGGGGGAGGAGCACTAGGACCTAGCAAAGCCAGACCACATGCTGTCTGCATCGTGAAGATTGTGGACCTGGTGATGAGCCTGGAACTCTGGTGATGTGAAGGCTCTGGGTGTGAGTGAGTGAGGGTGGGTGTGTAAGTGTGGGTGGGTGTGAGAGTGTGTGTGGGTGGGTGTGTGAGTGAGTGTGTGTGGGTGTGCGTGCGTGAGTGTGGGTGGGTGGGTGTGTGTGAACATGAGTGAGAGTGTGTGTGGGTGAGAGTGTGTGGGTGGGCGGGTGAGTGTGAATGTGTGATTGTGTGGGTGTGTGACATTTCTTTATTTCTTTATTTTTTCCTATGACCTGCAAAAATGTGCCAAATATATAATGTTGCCCTCATGCTGAAAAGTTTGGAGGCCTCTGGCTTATAGATGCAAATAATAAAATACCACTTTTACTGTGCTGTTTACTATACGTTACAAAGAAAATGAGCAGAAAATAGGTGTTTTTCAGTGACAATATTGTGAATTTGGAGTTACAGTATATAACTTTTAAAACATTGTTGTTTGCTCTTTAAATGTTTGTGAATCCTTCACTGTACTTAATTTAAGTGTATATACACTGTATTGCACCACTTCACAGTCTAATGAGTTCTGTTTCTGTCAGAGTATTGGCTGTTAGGTACAGGAACCAAGACGGGGGAATGAGCAGAGAAAGTGGAGAGATATAACTGTGAACAGTTAATAGAACAAGGGAACTTTGTGACTAAACAAACAATACAATCACACATCTGATCTTATTATAAGAAGTGCTTCAATAGAGGAGTAAAGGGCCTGTCCCACTTTCACGACCTATTTCACGACCTTTTTTACTTGTGGACATTTTTCATCAGGCTAGAAAAACGCCCCGACCTACTTGATGCCACGAGTACCTACGACTAGCATCCCGGTCTGCTACGGCCTACCTACGACCTCCTACGCCCTCATGACGACCATGCTGTGAGTATGAGTCAAGGGCAAACTCGGCAGAGGTCGTGAATTAGGTCGTGAAAGTGGGACAGGCCCTTAAGGAGATAAAATAGAAAGTGCTCAAAATCTGTAACAAACGCTAGTTCCAAAGCAACATTTCAACCAACAAGATGTACGTAAATAAATCTTTCAGATGAAATAAAATGTGAAACTGTCATCAACATCACCACATTGCAGAACACGTCTAAACTTTGGGCAGCTGTGGGAGGAAGTGAAGGTATAGTATCACCTTGAAGCTTAACTTGAAATAAGTGAAGGATCGACATCACAAACCTTAATCGACCAATGAAAATCAGATTGATACTCTATCAAAAGGACCCAAAATGCTAGAGTAACTCAGCAGGTGAGGCAGCATCTCTGGAGAACATGAATAGGTAATGTTTCAGGTCAAGACCCTTCTTCAGACCCTATTGCATACCCTATTGTATTATTTATTTTCAAATTGTTCTCCTTTTCCAATTACTACATTTAAACAGGTATTTTGAACCAGAATATAGACAGACAAATAAAGTTAATATTTCTGATCTAAGCCCCTTTGTTTAGGGTATGCTCCATCAGAATATCCATCACCCTGAACCATTACGTAGACACAAAATGCTGGAGTAACTCAGCGGGACAGGCAGCATCTCTGGAGAGAAGGACATTTCGGTTCGAGACCTTCTTCAGACTGATGTCAGGGGAGGGGGTGGGACAGAGATAGAATGTAGTCGGAGACAGTAAGACTGGTGGGAGAACTGGGAAGGGTGAGGGAATGGAGAAAGAGGGAAAGCAAGGGCTATTTGAGGTTAGAGAAGTCAATGTTCATACCGCTGGAGCGTAAGCTACCCAAGCAAAATATGAGGCGCTGTTCCTCCAATTTGCGCTGGGCCTCACTCTGACAATGGAGGAGGCCCAGGACAGAAAGGTCAGATTGGGAATAGGAGGGGGAGTTACAATGCTGAGCAACCGGGAGATCAGGTAGGTTAAGTAGACACAAAAAGCTGGAGTAACTCAGCGGAATAGGCAGTATCCCTGGAGAGATGGAATAGGTGATGTTTCGGGTCGAGACCCTTCTTCAGAGTCTTCGGTTTAAACCAGCATCTGCAGTTCCTTCCTACACATCTATCTCAGAGGGACTCTTGACAGGTCTGGTGTCAGGCTCAGGGACTGGTCCCAATATGATGATTGATCCCAGGATCAATGCCATAATTGCTATAATCAGTGTGTGAGCCCATTGGGTGGGTACGCCATTGCCCGAGATTCTGGAGATGGACGACTGGATAAGATGGACCACATCTGGCCCTGGTACTCTGTGTGAGCCGAGCCCCAAAATTGGGGAGAACCAGTAGTAACATAAACCAAAGGTACACAAAAATGCTGGAGAAACTCAGCGGGTGCAGCAGCCTCTATGGAGCGAAGGAAATAGGCAACGTTTCGGGCCAAAACCCTTCTTCAGACTGATTTTCCAGCATCTGCAGTTCCTTCTAAGATCAGTCTGAAGAAGGGTTTCGGCCCGAAATGTTGCCTATTTCCTTCGCTCCATAGATGCTGCTGCACCCGCTGAGTTTCTCCAGCATTTTTGTGTACCTTCAATTTCCCAGCATCTGCAGTTCCTTCTTAAACACAGTAACATAAACCAAATCAGCTCCATGGGCACATGTACTTTTAGTTTAGTTATTAGTTTAGAAATACAGCGTAGAAACAGCCCCTTCGGCCCATCAAGTCTACACTGGCCATCGATCATCCATACACTAGTTCTGTTATCCCACTTTTGCATCCTACACACTAGGGGCAATTGTTACAGAAGTCAATTATCCTACAAACCTGAATGTCTTTGGAAGGTGGGAGGGAACCGGAGCACCCAGAGAAAACCCACGCGGTTACAGGGAGAATGTGCAAACTCCGCACAGACAGACAACATCTGTAGCCAGGATCGATCCCGGTTGTCTGGTGTTGTGAGCTGTACCACTGCACCACTGTGCTGCCCACGGCTCATGGCTGATCTATTTTTCCCCGTCAATCTCATTCTACTGCTGTGAAGTACTAAGGGTATAACTTGCAGTCAACAAAGCAGGTCATGTTGATAAGGCTGCAATGTTGATAACTAAAATATTAAGCAACTCAAGTCTTCCTGCCTCCAGGCCTCCCCTCATCTTTATCTGGTTTAAGGCTTCTTGATTCGCAATAAATTGGATGCTTACAAGAGTATTATAGTGCTGGGGCTACTCAGGGAATTGCTAACACAGCCTTGTTATCAGCCACAAGAAAATAATGATGTCCCATGGCAAAATCAGATGGGACAATCAAGAATATGTTTAACTAAATGGTTACCTTAAAATACAGGGCAGTTGATTAAGTTAACCCTTAATGTCGTCAGATAATGTCGGCCAGGCACAATAGCTGGGGCAGCTCCTTGATACCTGTGTTTAGCAGTTTGGAGATTTAGAGCATCATAGTTGATTTATAGAAATTATTTCTGTTAAATCAGAAGTGGATACATTTTAGCTCTTCAGTGGACATTTATATGTATTATTCAGCACAATTGTAAAATACAAACTTTGACATTTGTCAAAAATGTGTCGACAACTATTTGGACTGTTAAATCGATATTCTAAAAAGAGTAGAAGCTAGCGCGAATTGTCTCAAGGTTAACGCATTTCTAAGTACGTTTTGGAAATAAATAATGACAATATTTCCAACAGAGTATTACACATAAGACTCTTCTGAGAAAAACACCTGGTCAAAGTCTTCCAATTTTGGATTGGCGCACCACTGTTTTTGCCACTCTTTTTTGTTCTGAATCACAGCTCTAGTCACTTCTTGTGTTGTTATCAAACAGTTCTCGGAGTCATTTTGGAAAAAGTAATCCTCAACTACTTGCACTGCGCTGCTGGAGAGAGTCTCAGAGTGCCCGCTGCTGAGTTCCCACACGGCTGTGTGGGGTCTGCGCTCGGATGGGAACAGTTTCTTTCCCTGGGACGTCCCACCCTCTTTCTCGGACACCCCGGCATTGCTGGAACTCTCGCCGGGGTTGCGATACTCACAATGGGCACAAGGAAGCCGTTCAGTAGAGTGTCCATCGGACGTGCTTGGCCCAAAACTTACACCCGTCTTGGAAGGCGATGACTGCTGACATGGTTTTGACTGAGAACATAACGACGAATTCTGCCCATAAAAAACAGTCTGAGGAATCTGATAAAGCTCACTCTGTCCCGGAAAAGCCTTGTTGGCGGTGCTTGTCAAAGGAAAACCGCAAGTAATGGAGCTGCTTGTGAATTGTTGTGAATCAGGGTGAAATAAAGGTCGCATAGGCCCGACCACCAATCCTTTCTCTTTTGCAGCCAGATTAGGCAGCGGTGACCTAACTCCCTCCTGATCAGACGGAGAACCTACAGATTGGCTTTTATCCATATTTTGAACCATACCTTCCGATTCAGGTAACTCTCCATTTCCTTCACAGGATGAATCACTTTTGCCGTCAAGCTTCCCCCTTTTCCTCAGCGTGCAAGTTCCACTTTCTTTTCTCCATTTATTGACTGGGCTCTTCCCAGTGATGCAGGTAGAGCTATCCTCTGTCGCACTGGCTGACCTCTCGTGTTGGTCTTGTGCAGCCGAGCGGGAAGCTGGACAATATCCAGTGAGCAGGTATCCAGAAGCTAGTTGGCCTCTGGGGCTAGTTGGCCTCGCTAGTTGGCCTTTCTGCGGCCGAGTGGTATTACAAAATGCAGAGGGGGTCTCCCTTGAACTGAACACAAAATATTCTGCATTGTGTGAAAAAACACTGTCACATGAACTCATTGGGGATGCTGAGAGTGGAGTGCCTGGAGAAGAGGGACTGGACTGGGAACTGCTGGTTACGGAAGAGACATTAATTTTAAGGGGAGGAGGTGGCTGATGTTGGCCACCACTCGATGATCCCTTTCGATCTGATTTACGGCCACCATTTCTGGACTCACCCAAATCAGCACTCAGTCTTACACTTTGTTTTGTGAATTTCTGCGCCCCGATCTGCAGCATTTGTAGCTGATCAATGCAGTCCTCGGCTGTCTGTCTCAGGACGGCATCACAGCTAGTCTTGCGGATTACAGTGGTGTGAATCTGGCGTGGCTGGGCGAACTGTGAGGTCGGAGGAACTATATTGGGTTCAGAGCTCCTCCTGTGTCTTCTGGGGACTGTCAACCTCTCGCAAGTCGAGTAACACGAACCATTGGATTCCAGGAGGGCATCTTTTGTGAACTGGCAAACCATACTTCCCCTCAGGCAAGCAGAAGGAATTTGCAATGACTTAATTGCCGGCGGAACCTTTACACAAACTGTCTCATCCTCGGGGTGGTCAAGATCACAGTCACTCCAGGACAGAACCGAATCCCTGCTTCTATTTTCTTGCCTTCGTTTTGTCATTAGAGTGGAGTCGGTTTCATCATTGAGCTCATTTTCCAGACTGTTGTAAGAGGAGTCATGCATTTGAAATGAATGGAGATCTGCAAAAAAGCATCACACAATTTTGTCTCGCTATTCTGTAACCGCATTACTGCAATTGATAATCTAGACCCTGTTTAGTAGATAGCACTACCCTTCCATTTCTTCATTATATTTCTCACTCTAATTTATATTATTTTAATTGTTTCGTTTAGTTTGGAGATACAGCGTGGAAACAAGTCCACGCCGACCCCATACACTAGTTCTATCCTGCAGGCTAAGGAGAATTTACAGAAACCACTTAACCTACAAATTTGCACATCTTTGGAATGTGAGAGGAAACCAGAGCACCTGGAGAAAACCCATGCGGTCACCAGGGGAACATACAAGACAGCACCGTACAGACAGCACCTGAGGTCAGGATCAAACCCAGGACTCTGGTGCTGTTGCTGGTTGTAACTGTATCTCTGCGCCACCCCATGAAATTGCTCAGGAAACAATTTATATGCCCCATTCAAAGATCTTTTCTCTTTCTTTGTTATTAATAATCTTCAGTTAATTAATAATCTTCACTATATTACACATTATATTCCTAATTCTGCAGCCTGTGGTATTTCAATGCTCCCCATTACAATTTGCTACCATCAATATTACCGCATTGTTTCTGACCTTGAAATTCTTTGATAAAATATTTTCCCTAACAATATGGAATTTAAACAAATAAAGAAAACTAAAATATGTATTATGCATTATACTTTTCTCATCCAGTAATGTCCCAAAGCAATTTACAACTAATGAAAGATTTATGGAACATTTGCGATGTTATTTCTTCGACTTTGTTACAATTCAACAAGTAACTTGGTTAATTTCAATGCTCACCATCATTGGGAGACTTGTTGCGGATTAGATTAACAGTAGAAGTCATATTTCCTACATGAGTAAAATAAAATTGCAGTGGGTAATGGTGGATACTTGTCATTGAGGTAGTTTGGTGAAAGAAACAATCCTTCAAAATTGAAATAGGTTCATGCCGTCATGGTAATAATTGTATCTGTTGGTCTGAGTATGAATTCTACATTTAAAATTTAAATATTGTTTGAGTACTAGAATCAAGAAATCATGATGCAGCTTTATAGGAGCTCGGTTAGGCTTCATTTGAAATATTGTGTACAGGAAGGATGTGGAGGCTTTGGTAAGGGTGCAGAAGAGGTTTACCAGAATGAAGTTCATGTCATAGGAGCAGAATTAGACCATTTGGCCCATTGAGTCTACTCCGCTTTTCAATCCTGGCTGATTTATTTTACCGTCTCCATCCCATTCTCCTGCTTTCTCTCTATAACCTTTGACACCCTTACTAATCTATGATGCCTGGATTAACGGGTATTAGCTCCAGGCAGAGGTTGGACAGCTTTGGACTGTTTCGGAATGCCGGAGGTTGCTTGCAAGCCTGATAGAAATATACAAAATGATGATATGTATAGATAGCGTAGACAGCCAGTATCATTTCCCCTGGATGGAAATAGCTTTAAGGTGAGAGGGAGCAAAGTTTAAAGGTGATGTGCGGGGTAAATTATTTTACACAAAGGGTGGTGGGTGCCTGGAAGGTGCTGCTGGGGGGTGGTGGTTATGGCAGATATGAAGGTGACATTTGAGAGACATTTGGATGGGCACATGGATATGCAGGAAATGGGGGAATGTGGATTATGTGCAGGCAGGCAAGAGTTGGTCTTTGTGGACTGAAGGGCCTGTTCTTGTGCTGTACTGTTCTACATTCTACGTTTACATAATAACAATTTCCATACCTGAACCATCATCTCTACTCCCAAACCTTTTTGATGATAATGCTTCAAAGAGAGAAGTGAAGTCATCTCCAAAAATCCTGGAGCAGTTTTCAATTAAAAACTGCACAAACAAGGCAACCTGGAGAAGGAGATAGGCCAGTGTGACTTCATTGTTGTAAAATTCCAACCCTCTGGCTGGAGCCCCACACACTTTGTATTTACAGCAAACAGCAGGACATGGAGCAGATGTATGGAGCCATAGTACAATGGTTCTGCCTTTTCTAGCCAGAGGGAAGGTATTGCTGCAGATGTGGCCCAAGCCCTCCAGACCACAACATGAAGCTTGGCACAGAGAGATGCCAAGTGCTGTTAACCCCCGCATTCTCCGCCAGTAGAACTCAACAAAAACAAGCAGATAATTCTCGGAAACATATTTGTAGTCAGCATGCTTGGAAATACAGGTACTCAGAATCCCAAAGCAATTGGACCACATGAACATTAAGATTGCATCTCATGGTTTTGAATCCTCAAAATGTGCGATAGGATGGAGGACTGCCCCCTGGGGTTCTGAAGGAGGTGGTTTTAGAGATTGTGGAGGCATTGATAGTGATATTTCAGGAATCACTAGAGTCAGGAGTGGTCCCAGATGATTGGAAAATTGCCAATATTACCCTGCTGCACAAAAAGGCAAGGCAGAATAGTGGGAATTATAGGCCGGTTAGTGTGACCAGTGGTTGGTAAGATTTTAGACTATTATAAAGGATGAGGTTACGGGGTAAGATGTTCATGATAAAATAGGCTGAAGTCAGCATGGCTCTGTGAAGGGGAGGTCTTGCTTGTCAAATTTGCTGGAATTCTTTGAAGAATTAGCAGGAGTATAGTAAATAGCAAAATCTAAGTAAACAACATCTACTGACTCTCCTTTGAGTCAGTAGATGTTGTTTACTTAGATTTTCAGAAAGCCTTTGATAAGGTGCCACACAAAGGCTGCTTAGGAAGATGAGAGCCCACGGTATGAAAGGGCAGATACTAGCATGCATAACAGGTTGGCTGGATGGCAGAAGACAAAGAATGGCAATAAAGGGGGAGAGGGAGCAAGGGCAGAGCTGCGGGGTACCAAGGAGACACGATTGAGGGCCTCATCTATGATGGGAGAGGGGAACCCCCGTTCCCTAAAGAATGAGGACATCTTGGATGTTCTAGTATGGAATGCCTCATCTTGGGCGAAGATGTGGCGTAGACTGAGGAATTGGAAGTAGGGCATAGAGTCTTTGCAGGAAGCAGGGTGGGAAGAAGTGTAATCGAGATCGTTGTGGCAGTCAGTGGGTTTGTTATAGACGTCAGTCAATAGTCTTATTTCCTGTGATAGACACAAAATGCTGGAGTAACTCAGCGGGACAGGCAGCATCTCTGGAGAGAAGGAATGGGTAACTTTTCAGTTCAAGACCCTTTTCAGATTTCTATTTCCTGTGATGGAGACTGTAAGATCAAGAAAGGAGAGGGAGGTGTCGGAGATGGTCCAAGCAAATTTGAGTGCAGGATGAAAATTAGTGGTGAACTTGTATTGTGAGCAATTTTGGGCACCATATCTGAGGAAGGATGTGCTGGCTCTAATGATCCCAGGATTGAGTAGGTTAACCTATGGTGAGCGTTTGTCAGCATTGGGCTTGTACACACCCGAGTTTAGAAGAATGAGGGGTGACCTCATTGAAACATACAGAATAGTGAAAGGCTTGGATAGAGTGGATGTGGAGAGGATGTTTCCACTAGTGGGAGAGTCGAGGACTATAATAATAATAATAATAATAATGTCTTTATTTATATAGCACATTTTTAGTCAACTTGCATTGACCCCAAAGTGCTTCACACAATTACTTCCATACAGACAGGCAAAGGTGGGTGAAGTGTCTTGCCCAAGGACACAACGACAGTATGCACTCCAAGCGGGATTCGAAACAGCTACCTTCCGGTTGCCAGCCGAACACTTAGCCCATTGTGCCATCTGTCGACTAGAGGTCATAGCATCAGAATTAAATCTACGCTTTGTCTTGCCAATGTAAAGGAGGCTACATCGGGAACACCGAAGGCAGTGATGGTGCACGTGAACCTCTGTCTCACCTGGAAGAATTGCTGGGGTCCCTGGATGGATGTGAAGAAGGAGGTATCAGGACAGGTGTTACATCTCCTGTGGCTGCAGGAGAAAGCACCTGACGAGCGAGTGGTTTGGGTGCATAGGGAGGTGTGAACCAGGGAGTTGCGGGAGGAGCAGTCTTTGCGGAAGGCGGAAAGGGGAGGAGATCGGATAAGGCCATCACGTTGAATTATTACTCTTCTCCTATTATAGCATTATTAGATCTTTAGTACGTAAAGCAAGACATGTATTTATATTGCACCTTTCACATCTCAATCATGACATGCCAAGTACCTTACAGACAACTAAGTTCTTTTGAAATGTCACTGTTGTTAGGTAGATAATACCACAGCTAATTTACACACTGAAAGCTCCCAATATGAAATGTGTATTATTGGAGTAGTGAAATTCCTGATCAATTTTGGTGCTGTGCAAGAGATAATGGCTGTTTTTCAAAATAATTGAAACTTTTGCAGCCACCCAAGAGAGCAGTGAATGTCCTAGTTTTAAGGCCCCTCCAAGTAGCACTCACTCCCTCCCAGATGCAATGCAGTTTCTGTCTACATTTCAGCGTTCAAGTCACTGGAGTGGAATTTAAACCCACAAAAGCTACAAGCTGCCAGCTGAGCTGTGACTGACCTAGGATTTAAGGACTGGCCCTGTGCCATTAAAGCAGAGAAGTATTTTTTAGATATTAATTTTTCAGAATCTGGCTATTGTTGGCAAGCCCAGCATCTATTCCAAACCCAAAATGCTCTTGCACTTAAAACTGCTATCAGAGTTAATCACGTTGATGGCTCTGAAGCCACATATACGTCAGACACTGTGAGGATATTATTTTAGACTTTAGAGACACAGTGTGGAAACAGTCCCTTCGGCCCACCGAGTCCATGCCGACCAGCGATCACCCCGTACACTAACACTATCCTACAGACCATTTACAATTTTTACTGAGGCCAATTAACCTACAAACCCGCACGTCTTTGGAGTGTAGGAGGAAACTGAAGCATCCGGAGAAAACCCAAGTGGTCACAGGAAGAACATACAAACTCCGGATCTGATCAGGATCGAACCCGGGTCTCTGGCACTGTAAGGCAGCAACTCTACTGCTGCGCCACTGTGCCGCACTTCATCAGACATCAGGTGAGTGTTCAGTCATCCGATTTCCTCCTCTGAAGGCAAATCCACCACAATCAGTAACGTGATAATCATAACAAATGATAATCATAACAAATTAGTTTCTTCTTTTAATTCCAAATTGCTCACAAAATGTAGTTTTCTCTGCTGCCATGGTATGATTTGAACTTGGTTGCCCCGTGATTAACAACTGCACCACCATCGCGCTCTGTGCTTGTAAAGTGATGTGGGAGCAGTGAATTGGTCTTGGACGATTAGAACAGAATTGCAACAATCTTAAAGTGACTCTTTATTCCAATTCACTGGCATAACATATTCTGCTTTGGTTTGGTTTCAGTTTCTTACTAAAGAGCGGCAGGCTTAAAGAGTGTTATAATTTTCTTAATTTTATCTTTCAGCATGGCCATGCTGGGAAATATTGACTAATGCTAGGGTACAAGTTATTGCAAGAGTCTGACACTCAGGCGGCTTGGCTTTGAGCCCATCAAGCAGTGAAGACAAAAAGGGAAATATAATTTTGTATCCTCAACTTACACAAGGATACTCCTACCTATAGATGCACAATTGCAGATACGGACTCACAGACACATGCACGCACTCCTCTCTCTTACTCCTATACCACCCCTCAACCAATATTGAATAGATATTGGGAATCTCAGCCAATTATCTCACATCCAATTTCTGGGCTGAAGTTACACCAAGGCTATCTACTACTATTCATTCCAAAGTAGCTAATGGCATATTTGATAATTGAAGTGGTCCCAGTCTTGTCTACGAATCACCAGGTCACATCTACTATGAACACTTAGTGCATTCCTTCAATATTTGGATTGAAGCATAAATTAAAAATTTCCCCCTGAAATCAGTTTTCTCCTTTCCTCCCATTTTCTTAACACTAACAGCGAATCAACCTTTTCTGCTGCATGTGACTATGCTACTTGCAAGAAAATGTCATCCATTTAAATTGCGCATAGGAGGTGCAAGGCAACAAATGCTTGCAGAGGCTACGAGCTTGGTAAAGATCATCCAATGTTTTGCATGTTGAATGTACAAGGTGTTTTTTGACATTTTGCCCAGCACCTTGTGATTACCCAACTGTTGCCAGCAACAGCCTCTCACCTTCTTTGTTGAGTTGCACTCT